>NW_026858299.1:0-24224 GCF_026571515.1 Ruditapes philippinarum
AAATGAAAAGGGTAAATGCTACAACAATTTATCTTGTTAATGGGACAAATCTTATGATATTAGGTTATCTTAATAATATCTACACTAAAAAAATATCTAAGGATCACTCAACATGTCTCACGTTTCCGAATGAAAAGGCACGTACTGACATCAAATGTTATGACATGTTATGTTATAATTTGTTTTATTTACATATTCTCTATACAAGTCTTGGCTTGAAAACAAAATCTGGAGATATTTCATGCCGATAATACATATAGTCTCTTGTAATTATGTTGTGATTAATGTTTCTGAGGGATCACTTTGTTTCCAGATTTTTATACTTCACAATACTTCACAACAGCAGTTGCCAGCTTGTTTTGTAGCAGCTTTAAAAAGTTGTCCCGGTTGTTATATTTTTCTGGTCCTTTGCAGCACTATTAAATGTTGAATTTGAGTACCGCTCAAGCCGGTGCTAGGGTGCGTGAAGGATGTTGCACGTATTCATTAACCCTCATGTACAGACTCAATCAAACCGTGTCTGCATTTCTCTTGTAATTATGTTGCGATTTATGCTTCCGAGGGATCACTTTGTTTCCAGTTTTTTAGAATTTATGCGTTATAAACAAAATAATTATATGACGACGATGCCGTTTGTGATGGGTTTATAATGACAGGTTGCGAATAATCAATACTCAATGCTTGACATTTCATCTTTACAAATCTGTTTGCATTTGTCTTTAAGTTATTATAATATTCGTGTTTTCAATGTGGCCATACCACGTGACTTTTCAGGTACGGAGCACACCGATTTTTCACCCGATTCAGGTTTTTGTTATTTATAACTTATTTATTTATTACTCAACCGATTTTGATCAAATAATGCGCAGAGTACCCGTAATTATATCAGCTTTCCATGGTATATCAAAATTCTGAAAACCCCTGAGTGGTTTTTGAGAACATTCGAGTACAGTTTTCTTTTCATAGCAGGGGCCGAGAGGAACGGTACACACTCATTTGTCATTTGTCGAAAGGTCACGTGGTATGGCCACATTGGTTTTATACATTTTTAGGATTGTGTAACAGATATCATGTAAGAGAAAATGCCAAAATTCTTTTCTAATGATATTTTAAGATTATTTTTACAAACATATTTGAGAAAACTTACTATCATGCCATTGTACTGCTTTCAATTCAGTTACCTGGTCTTTAATTTGAAAGTAACATCACGATCTGTATAATGTGATATCTAAAAACAACGCTTAAATGAATTTAATGACATTCATATGGGTGTCATTCGAGGCTAGAAAAGTCATACATCAGATTCCCAGAAATATTCTGTATCTTATTCGTTAAGTTGTTGGAAAGTATAATGAGTGCATTTAGTAGGATTAGTTTGGAAGTTATATAGATTTTATTACAGGGAGTCGTCAATAAATTATCAGTTTTTTTTATCTTCCATGAATAAATTAATTTTTTACAGTTTTCGATTTCAATTCCCAAATTGAATTGTTTGCATTTTTTTCTATTGCTGGAAAAATACGACCAAAGTCTTCACTTGTTCGTTCCATTTTATGTAAGTTAATGTTATATTCGCATATTTATTCTCTTATCTAACGAATTCTATTTTATAGTTGAAGAACAGATTGTTTTGCGAATTTCAATAGTTTTAGTAATGCATTTTGTTCGTCGGTTATTTTTTTTCTTCTTCTTTAAATTAAAAGTTTCACTTTTGTTTTAATTCAGATTCCGTTCATGCCAATATTCTCTGGAATCGACCTCTGCAAGATGATAAAAACAATAAAGACTTGAGGTAAGGTAGGAACAAATAAGTCGTGTACTTTTCTTCAAAATTCCAATTTATATAAAAAAATATGTCAAGAGATGCGATTATGATTTGCCGAAAACAATTGAATTTAGTTAAGGCACATATAGTATTTTTTTGAATCTGACAAAAATAGAAATATCACGTTTAATCAAAGTTCGCAAATGGCAGTACTTGGTTTAAAATATTTTGTTCCAAGTTCTTTGAAGTGATGACACACAATAAGAAAGTGAAGTTCATTCTCAACTTGTCACATAGTGCATGATCTACATATTTGCTGCTCTCTATGAGTGTTATCACATCTACCAGTAGATAAAGCAATTCTGTATTTCCTTTCTTGGACACAATCTAAATATTTATCTACTTTAAAAATGTTTGAATATGTTGCATGTATGTAATCTTGGTGAATAAGTAGTATATAATAAAAGATAAAAACAAAAAAAAAAGAAAAATGTGCTAGCGTGTCAAGAACCACTAGTCAGTGACAAAAGCATGATCTTAAACGGCAATTTCAGGCGTTTTATGTTGACCTTACAATATTATTATTATTATTATTATTATTATTATTATTATTATTATTATTATTATTATTGAAATTGAATTGAAGCAATGGAATATTACACTTGCTTTTAGCATTTCTTGTGACTTCAATTTGCTTGTTCACTTTAGAAATAACGTTTAAAACAGTTTCTTAGTTCGTATATTAAAATTCTTAATACTATAAACCAATGTTAAACTAGGACCAGTCATTCGACATTCATACCGCTATGTTTATGTCAGAGTCGTACATTTTATCATCCTGTCATGTATTTCATAAGTGATTAATATTTTTAAATGTTTTCTGTTTAAGTATCGCTAAAAATAAAAAAGTCATCTGTACCTATTGCACTACAAAGCATTTAAAACATGAATGTTGTGTACATATTGAGCAATAGTTGGCATTAGTGTTAAGGATTTTTATTTCGTTTCAAGATGAAATATTTAAGTTTTAATTAGAAATATGAATAGGTATGTTTTTATAAACTTCAGTTAAGAAGAAATGTATTGGGATATTGCACAGGTTTAAGTGTGTAAATGGTATATTCTTTTAATTATAAATATTTTTGTGCAAAAAACAAAAAAAGGAACATTGCCGTATTTTCGTAAATAAATATGTTAATGAGACTAGTCTTTTTATCTTTTTACTAAATGAAACAGCTTGTCGATATGAACAGGGTAAATGCTACCACAAATTATCATGTATAATGTTTCGCAAAAATCAATGTTGAAATCAATTTTCAAAATTTTATGATATAAGATTTTATCAAAAAAATATCTGAACGTAATAAATTTATCTAAGGACCACTCAACATGTGTCGCGTTTCCGAATAAAAAGCACGCACTGACATCAAATGCGAACAGACATGTTATATGTGATTTTTTGTTACAATTTGTTTTATTTACATATGCTCTATACAAGTCATTTCTTGAGATATTTCATGCCGATAATTCATATAGTCTACGGATAAAGTCGTTTTGGAATTTACGCGTTATAAAAAGAGGCATTATATTACGACGTTGCCGTTTTTGACGGGTTTATAATGACAGGTTGCAAATAACGATAATCATGTTAAATGCTTGACAATCTTTATCAATTTTTTTGCACTTGTCTATAAGTTATATTCGCGTTCTATACATCTTTTAGGATTGCGTAAAAAAGATTTTATGCAAGAGAAAATGCCAAAATTCTTTTCTATATAGTTTGCAAAATAATATTTTAAGATTATTTTTTACAAACATGTTTGAAAAAAAACTTACTATCGTGCCATTGTGCTACTTTCAATTCAGTTACATGGGCTTTATTTTTGCAAGTAACAACACAATCTGTATAACATGATATCTAAGAACAACGTTAAAATGACTTTAAATGCCATATGTACAGAGGTCATGCGAGGCTAGAAAAATCAAACATCAGATTCGAAGAAATTTCCTGAAATATTGGGTGTCTTATTCGATCAGTCTTTAGTATTTCTGATGGAAGGTATAATGATTGCATTATGTAGGTAAAGTTTGGAAGTAATATAGATTTTATGACGGAGTCGTCAATAAATTATCAGTTTTCTTATCTTCCATGAATAAATTATTTTTTACAGTTTTCGATTTCGATTCTCAAATTGAATTGTTCGCATTTCTTTCTATTGCTGGAAAAATACGACCAAAGTCTTCATGTTCGTTCCATGTTATGTTAGTTAATTTTATATTCGCATATTATATTCTCTTATCTAACGAATTCTATCTTATAGTTGAAGAACAGATTGTTTTGCGAAAGTCAATAGTTTTAGTAATGCATTTTGTTCGTCGGTTATTTTTTTCTTCTTTAAACTAAAAGTTTCACTTTTGATTTTTATTCAGGTTCCGTTCATGCCAATATTCTCTGGAATCGACCTCTGCAAGATGATAAAAACAATTAAGACTTGAGATAAGGTAGGAACAAATAAGTCGTGTACTTTTCAAAATTCCAATTTATATAAAAAATATGTCAAGAGATGCGATTATGATTTGCCGATAACAATTGAATTTAGTTAAGGCACATATAGTATTCTTTGAATCTGACAAAAATAGAAATATCATGTTTAATCAAAGTTTGTAAATGGCAGTACTTGGTTTAAAATATTTTGTTTCAAGTTCTGAAGTGATGACATACAATAAGAAAGTGAAGTTCATTCTCAACTTGTCACATAGTGCATGATCTACATATTTGCTGCTCTCTATGAGTGTTATCACATCTACCAGTAGATAAAGCAATTCTGTATTTCCTTTCTTGGACACAATCTAAATATTTATCTACTTTAAAAATGTTTGAATATGTTGCATGTATGTAATCTTGGTGAATAACTAATATATAATAAAAGATAAAAACAAAATAAATGAAAAATGTGCTAGCGTGTCAAGTGACAAAAGCATGATCTGAACCGGTAATTTTCTGGCATTTTTACATTATTATCATTATTATTATTATAATTATTATTATTATTACTATTAAAATTGAATTGAAGCAATGGCATATAACACATGCTCTTAGCATTTCTTGTGTTTTACATTTTGCTTGTTAACTGTAGAAATAAAGTTTAAAACAGTTTCACAGTGTCGTATATTAAAATTCTTTATACTATAAACCAATGTTAAGCTAAGAGGTCCAGTCATTCGGCATTCATACCGCTATGTTTATGTCAGAGTCGTACATTTTATCATCCTGACATGTATTTTATAAAGTATTGATATTTTTTAAATGTTTTCTGTTAAAGTATCGCTAAAAATAAAAAAGTTATTTGTACCTATTGCAGTACAAAGCATTTATAAAACATGAGTGTTATGTTCATATTGAGCAATGGTGTTATGGATCTTTATTTCGTTTCAAGATGAAGAGTTAAAGTTAAGAAATATGAATTGATATGTTATAATATACTTCAGTTAAGAAAAATTGTTTACGGATATTGTAGAGATATAAGTGCTTAAATGGTATATATTTTTTCAATTGTAGATGTTTATGTAAAAACACCCAAGAAAGAAAGAACATTGCCATGTTATCGTAAATAAGTATGTTTAATGATACTTTTTATTTTTTATCAAATGAAGTAACTTGTCGATATGAACAGGGTGAATACTACAACAAATTATTTTGTATAAAAAAACAAGGTAAACACTTCGGCACAAACCAATGTTAAAATCTATTTACAAAATCTTATGTTATAAGGTTATCTTAAAGAAATCTGCACGTTATAAATTTATCTAAGGACCATTCAACATGTGCCACGTCTCCGAACATCAAATGTGATCATACATCTTATCTGAGATTTTTTTTTCTGTTACGATTTTATTTTCATGTGGTCTATACAAGCCAAGACTTGAAAACAAAATCTTGAAATAATTTATTGCCGGTAATCCATAAAGTCTACGGATAAAGTCGTTTTTGAATGTATGCATTAGAAAATAAATAACTTTAATTTGCTTTTTTGATTGGTTTATATTGATAAGTGGCAAGTAAATCAGATTTAGTTTTTACTAAAATGTTTGAAACAAACTTTCTCTGCAATTTTACTACTTTCAATTCAGTTTTTCTCAAAAGTTGTTGATTTTTTTTTGCAATCTGTTGAAATGTGAAAGCTAAAGTACAACGTTTAAATGACTTCAAATGTCAGTTGTACGGAGGTCATTTAGAGCTAGAAAAGTCATACATAAGATTCCCAGAAATATTCTGAATCTTATTCGTTAAGTTGTCAGTATTTCTGTTGGAAAGTATAATAAGTGCATTAAGTAGGAAAAGTTTGGAAGTAATATAGACTTTATGACAGTGGGTCGGTCATAGATAGTCAGTGTTCTTTTCTTTTGTGAATTAATTGAGTTCTTAAAGATTTCAATTTCGATTCCGTACATATATTGATCGCACACTTTTCTATTGATGAAAAACGACGACTAAAACCTACACTTTTCGCTCCACATGTTAGTCAATGTTATATTCGTATATTCATTCCTTAACTAACGCTTCTGTCTTCTGCAAATAAAGTTAAAGAACAAATTGTTTTCCGAAAGTTTCAAAAGTTTTAATAATGCATTTTGTTTGCCACATTTATCGATGGGATATGCACGTGAGCCTTTTTTGGTACTGTTTGTTTCTGCTATTCACATAGTTTCGTTTTAGTTTTAACATTTTATTTGTTCAAGTAATATATTGGATCTACGCGAACTACTGAATTCTTCGTAAAATAGTGGGAGTCTTCTTTTTAAGCACGTTAATTAGATTCTGTGCTGTAAAGCGTTTTTGGAAAATAAATACTTCTTTTTTAAATGCTATTTTTTATTATTTCCCAAATTGTTCAATGTTATGATTTTTAAAGTCATCTTGAAAAAATATATTCATTACCTTTTAAAGAGAACTTTTCAGAATCCAATTACATGGACCACGATGTTTGGAATATTTACTTTAAGACTGATATCTAGGTGCTTAGTGTATATTATTTATGCATGTCTAATATCTAAGCTGAAGATAAGAGGTGACGATTTCTTTCAATAAGCCAAACATCTAATGTGCCTTTTTGCCCGCTCTATTAGTCCGTTTCTGTTTAGTTCATATTTTTCGATTTCCAGATATCACAAAGAATAACATAGACAATGGAATTTATAAGATTTTAAGCTTTTATGTTGTGATAGTGCGTGAGTTGTAATGAGTATACCTGTCTGTTATGTTGATTTCATCTCTGAAAAGTCACCTCTTATTACTTTTAAGTCTGATGATTATACTTAAACCTTATTGTTATAAGGTTCGTAAATATGATATACATTACATTTGTCATTGGTGCATGTAAATTGTGAATAGTATATATTTTTCTCAGATGTCAAAGAAAGAAAAAGATTGCACTAAATTGAAAATGGTGTTATGTCAAGTTAAACCCTCAAATTATACATGAATGGTATCGGGCTTGCAATCGAATCCGCCGCTGTCTGCGTTGAAAACATTTTTCCTTAATTAATTTTTAAACAGGCAATAATGATTTCCCAAATTTCCAAATTATTGTTAATTTGTGAAAGTATCATTCATACGATGTGATGCCATTGTGTTATGGGGTCGTTTTGCACACATTTGTGCGTGTTTCGACCAAAATTAGGCAAAAGTGGCGTTCCCTCGCCAAACTGTACAGACATGTTTGCTTAAACGGCAATGAATTACACTGTGTGCCTGTAATAAGTTGAACGAGTACATATGTGGGATCCTGTCTCACTAAGTATTTCCGATAAAACATTAGAACATAAAACAAAACTCACTCATATACTTACCGACAACAGCAAACGGCCAGATTTTATCCATTTACTTCGATTTCATATATTATGTATAAATCTCTTTAGTTTTGTATATAAGATATAAATAAGAAGACCTCTTTTCTTGCTAAAATATTTCCTTATTTTTTTACAACATTTGTCCACGATATAGTAAGCAGAAACCAACATTTTCCTCCGATCTGAAAACCTTTGTCTAGCATACAATATATTCAATTCACTTACATAATATAACATCTGAAAGAGTTTACATATTATTTCCTGATTTAAACTTAAGGGAAGTAAATGCAATTACAAATTTCATTTAAAGCTATTTGTGTTATCTCACTTCACCTGCCATGCGCATCTCATCACATTGAGAGTATTCAAGTATTCATGGAATTTCTATTCTAATCCCTATCTTTTTTGCTGTTGTTAAACATTAGACTTCTCCATTTATATCTTGTAAATGATTCGCATGTTTACTGAAATAATATATTCATTTTGTTCAATATTTTTCAAGCACCAAGATATTGTGATGTATGTTTTAAAATGTTGATATGATTATTGAGCAGTAATCGTCAATTTAATACACTAAACATGCATTTATTTTCCATTTTTCTTTTCCTTTTATTTTAAATTCTCTTTTTTTTTCTACCAAACCTTCCAGTTTTATTTACATTTTCACAATAACTTTTCTATGTTCATTTATTCTCTTCAGAAAAAAACTAAAATAAAACGCACGTTATCCCACGTTATTTGGCTTATTACTCATCATATACCACGGGGTATTTTTAAGTTTATAATTGTGTTGATTTGGAAACATTTGCAAGGATCATCGAGGATTGAATATCAAACAGACAAAGAGCGGCTGTCAGTCACATGAACAACATTAAATATCTGGTCAGGTTCCGAACCACAGTATAAGAAGTTTCTTAGCTCCTGTATTTTCAAAGTAGCAGGTCGGCGGTGGAGGTAACTCAGTCTGTAGGTGATATCTTGACTTTGCAGGACAGTATACATGTTCTTTTCCCTGAAGAGCAAGATAATGATGTACCAGAGGTAGAAGAGGACTCACCTTCATTTGGGTAAAGTTAAGGCAAGGTGTCACTGAGAGAGTCTCAGCAACAGAAAATAGCATCGAAGGTCAAACACCACTCGCAGGAAGTAATGGGTTGACACACGAACCAGACAATGAAAGGCAACATTTAACTTCTAGTGAGAGGAAACTGAAGATTGCTTGACAAAGATGGACGACAAAGACTGGACATTGTTAGACGAAGACTTATAGCTAGTCCTACAGTCAACATTCATTGGAGCAGTCGAAGGAAAGGTTTATCTGATCCTAAAGAGGAGATCTCGAAGAATATTCGACAATTCCGAACCATATTATTGTTGAATATGGAAGGAAAGCTCTTCTTCATCATCCCAGCCAAGCGAACGACGACCTACATGATGGAAAACGAGTATATCAACTCGTCTGTACAAAAAGGCGGAATCCTAGGATTCTCTGGTTGCGTCGAGTACACAAGCGCGCTCACACAATCGCTACTCGCTCTCCTTTTTCATGTCCGGGAGCGTCATATGGCATTTCAATTACTATCCGCCCCATCAAGTTCACTCTATAACTTTCTTTAGACTTCACTACATGGATGTCGATACATTTTATATTTGACATTCAAGAACACCTTATTTGCAAGTTAATAACATTGTTTACATGAAAAAAGGAGTCAGATATCATAATGAACATTTCTATTTTGAGCATGAATACAAAATAGTGTCTGACAATTTGCTGAAAATCAAAGTGTATGGACCTAGCTAACGATATTTATACCAGACCAGAATCCTATGAACCTGGCATATATGATGCCATGTTTGCAAACAAAAAGGAAACTTCTCGATACGTTTTGATACATGTTTTCCTATTTTAGAGACTAACGTCACTGACGTGTTATAAGAATGTCAATGCAGACTGTTAAGAAGAATGTTAATTAAACAGCACCATTATGCACTTTTTAATCTTTTTCCGCGTAGCGGAAATGCGATTATAGGAATGGCCTCCGGCTGTCAGTCCGTCTGTCAGTCTGTCCGTCCGTCTGTCGGTCCGTAACACTTTACAAAAAGAGTATATCATCTCGTCTGTACAGGAATCTGAGGATTTTCTGGTTGCGTCGAACACACCAGCGCGCTCACACAATCGCTAATCGCTCCCGAAGCGATAATCAACCAAAGAAAGTAACAGTAATATAGTTTAACTTTGCAAATGCTCATGGCTTTATACCCCACCAGGAAAGTCACGGTGTTTGTTAGTGAGTAAAGGGGAAAGAAATAGAAAAATTCAAGCTAACTATACAGAACGAGGAGATTCCTTCGTTAGTCAACAACCCAGTGAGTGTTTGGGAAAGTGGCTTGATTCCATGCTCAAGGACACTCAAAGCTAAGAAATACAAAAATAGCAAGGTGAATAAGGGCTATGGAGAAAAGACGAGTCAGAACTCCCTGGGAAGTACAAAGCATGGATCTTCCAGCACGATCTACCAGCTAGACTAATCTGGCGATCGATGGTTAACGAGAAGCTAGAGAAGTCGGTTAGCAAGCATCAAAGAAGATGGCTAGACCTCCCACCATCATTCACCAGTTTAGATTTATTAAAGCTATTAATGTCATATAACTAACCAGTCAAAGAGTATATAGTTTCTAAAACATGTCTGCTGCTAACAATAAGGGACACTGATGAGAAGATTAATGGTACAGGCATAGAAGTTAGAAGTGTAAGGAAATTGTCAGTGATGCAGGCAGTAGAACAAGCTGAAAGTAGTTCAAAGCTCCAGGATATTGTAGGAACAACACGCATGGGTAGGGAAGGACTAGGTACCAGGTACAAACAATCATGGAGAGAGTGTGACAAAGTGGAGAGAAGACCAATGGTTCAGACAGAACTAAGGAGAGCAGAAGATAAAATAAGGTCATCAACATCAGTTTAATTTGAATCACAGGGGAAATAGATGAAGTGGAATTTACCAAAGTGGAAGTTAACCTTGCATGAACAATGGCGATATGAACCAGTTTTCCCCATAGATCTATTCGACCAACTACATTCTCCGACAAATCTTAAACTGTGCAAGTTGTCAGCAGATCCCAGCTGTCCTCTTTGCGGGAATGTAGAATCATTACGCCATTATCATATCATCATGTTATACCGCATTCCCAGGGACGATACAGATGGTGTCACAACCAAGTTCTTCGTTAAATGGCAGACATCCTTGAGAACATAAGGAAGAACGACAGACCGTTAAATCAGACAGGACCATATTTTTTATCAACTTCGTCTAAGAATGGGGGGGAGAAGTCTACGAAATCAACAAATACTGGTATTTTACATACGTCCAAGAATTACGTAGACCTTGGGAAGAATTTAAAGATCCCAGAGGAAGTGACTCACACATCATTCTGGCCAGACATAGGTTTGTGGTCAAGGTCTCCAAAGTTGGTTGTAATGGTTGAACTCACTGTCCCTGGGGAAGAGATTGTAGAACAAGAAGGGAAAATACCAAGACTTGGTAGATACTTGTAGGTAAAGAGGATGGAAGACATGGCTGTTCCTAGTAGGAGTTGAGTGCATAAGTTTTCTATCAGTCAGTTTGGAAAATGCTGAGAGCAGTGTGCATTAAAGTAGGAGCCCGGAAAACAGCAGCACATGCTCTTGGCAAAGTTTCAAAGAGAGCGTCCAGTTGGCTCTGGATAAGACGCAATGAACCAACCTGGCAGCCATCGATGACGAGGTTGTACCTGATCAACACTATCTGTCCTATAGAAGATGTTCTGAGATAAGGGATGAAACATCAATTACAGATGGGTACCCGGATGTAGTTTCTTACTTTATATTATGTTGTTTATGTTACTTTATATGTTGCTTATTTAACTTTATATGTTGTTTATTTTATTTCATATATTGTTTATTTTACTTTATATGTTGTTAATTTTACTTTATATGTTTAAGAAATAATATATCCCAAACAGTGATTTTATCAAGCGATAAAATCACCGATTTGGATATATTATTTCGATTCTAACACGACATCAACAAATAAATGTTGCCGTACATGATAGATAAGCAAAATTGCGCCTGATTTGTTTCCGTACTTATTTTCCGGGCGTCGGATTTTTAGTGATTACGTCACGTGTATAATGATTACGTCACATGTCTAAATATAGAACGTCAAACTGTGCATCTGTTGCATAATAACACACACTTTCTGTTCTTCTTAGTTCAATAGGGAAAAATGCGGGTCGTGTTAGAATGTTAATTTTAATACTTTATAAGTTGTTGATTTAACTTTATCTCCTGTATTTTTTCCTTAATTTGCTGCTTATTTTACATTATTTTCCGTTTATTTTATTTTACTAGCAGGTTATTATACTCTTTTTGTTGTTTTTTAATGCCGCCGCAGCATCTGCGATGCGGTGGCATATAGCGATTTACCTGTGTGTATGTATGTATGTGTGTGTGTGTGTGTGTGTGTGTGTGTGTGTTGGTGTGTTTGTGTGTTTGTGTGAACTTCAAAAATCTTCTTGTGAAAAACCACTAGTCCAATTTCAACCAAACTTGGCAGGATTGATCCTTGGATGAAGGACTTTCAAAGTTGTTCAAAAATTTTCATTCCATGCAGAAATCTGGTTGCCATAATCTGGTTTTATGGCAACCAAAAGGAATTATAAGAACAAATTTAAAAAATCTTCTTGTAAAGACCCAAAAGGCCTAGAGCTTAGATATTTTGCATGAGGCATTGTCTGGTAGACCTCTACCAAGATTGTTCAAATTATAGCCCTTGGGTCAAAATCGGCCCCGCCCCGGGGGTCATTGATTTTCACTATATGTACATATAGTAAAAACTTTAAATATCTTTTTGTCAAGACCCAAAAGGCCTAGAGCTTAGATATTTTTCATAAGGCATTGTCTGCTAGACCTCTACCCAGATTGTTCAAATTATAGCCCTGGGGTCAAAATCGGCCCCGCCCTGGGGGTCATTGGTAAAAACTTATAGTAAAAACTTAAAAAAAAATTCTGCTAGCAATTGACAAATGCTAGAGGTTAGATATTTTGCATGAAACCTTGTGTAGTGAACCTTTAGCAAGATTGTTCAAATTATAGCCCTGGGGTCAAAATTGCCCCCGCACCGGGGATCATGGCTTTTCAATATATACATATAGTAAAAAATAAAAAAATCTTATTGTCTGAAGGTACAAGGCTTAGAGCTTTAATATCTGTTATCTGATATCATCTATAGGTACTCTACCAAAGTTGTTCAAATTTTGCCTCTAGAGTCAAAAATAGCCCCGCCCCAGGGGCCATAGGTTTTCCTTATATGTATATAGTAAAAACATAAAAAAATTCATCTTCTCTAAATTTACAAAGACTAGAGTTAAGATATTTTGCATGAAACATTGTGTAGTGAACCTCTAGCAAGATTGTGCAAATTATAGCCCCGGGGTCAAAATTGGCTCCACCCCCAGGGGTCATTGATTTTCACTATGTACATATAGTAAAAAACTAAAAAACTTCTTGTCTGAAGGTACAAGGCTTAGAGCTTTGGCTATTTGGTATATAATATCATCTATGGGTCCCTCTACTAAAGTTGTTTTTAATTATGCCCCTAGTGTTAAAATTGCCCTGCCCAGAGGCGATAGTTTTCCTAATATGTATAAAGTAAAAACTTGAAAAATCTTTCTTCTCTGAATTGGCAAAGGCTAGAGGGTAAATATATGGCATGAGACTTTTGCGAAGTGAACCTCTACGCAAGATTGTTCAAATTATAGCCCTGGGGTCAAAATTGGTTCCGCCCCTAGATTTTGATGATGTGACCTACTTTCTTGTCCTTTGATGTACAGCTATGAAATTTGAACCATGTGCACAGATTAAGATGGAAAGTGAACTTTGATATCAGCTGTGTTGTCCTTTGAAGTAGTAATGAAATTTAGGCTGTGTGAAATATAACTTTCACCACCAAATTCACTAGACTCAAATGCATTGATATATTCCTACTCGATCTTTTATTGGATTAACAATAGATTTTAACCACTAATCTGATAATAAAAATTAGATAGGTCAGGGATCTATGCATTATGACAATCTTCAATTGTGTAGAATAAAAAAAATTGTTCCTACACTACTATTTAGTGTTGTATTAATGCGGTGGCATAGCATTTTTCTCAAATGCAGTCTTGTTTTACTTTATTTTCTGTATATTTTACTTTATATGCTGTTTATTTAACTTTCTATAAGTTGATCTTTATCAATTCTTTTACTTTTACCAGGTGGCTGGCAACTACAAGTAGTATATAGATTTACAAGATGAACTAAATAAAGAAGTTAAACAATGGAGGATTCATCATACGTAACCTACGAAAGACCGGTAGCTTAATTTCAACTTCATGAATTCCCGATTACATCTTCATGAGTTCATAGTTTTAACTTCCTGAATTCACGTTTTGAACATGCGGAATTCACGAATTCATGATTTCAAGATCATGAATTCACGATTCAATCTTCACGAATTCAAATTCATGAATTCACGATTTCAACTTCAGAATTCAACATCATGAATACACGATTTCAACTTCTCGAATTCACAATTTCAACTTCACAAATGTACGATTTCAATTTCATGAAGTTGAAATTGTGAACTCTTGGAGTTGAAATCGTGAATTCATAAAGTTGAAATCGTGAATTCATGAAGTTGAATTCTTGAATAGCGAAGTTGAAATCGTGAATTTGTGAAGTTGAAACCGTGAGTTTGTAACGTTCATATCGTGAATTCACGGAGTTGAAATCGTTACTAGTAATTCATAAAGTTGAAATCGTGATTCATGAAGTTGAAATCGGGAATTCATGAAGTTGAAATCGGGAATTCATGGAGATGAAATGTCCCTACCGAGCTTTCCTTTTAATTTGAATATTATTTTTTTGAAATGTGCACAAATTATTCTACATAATACGACATTTGAAAAACTACTTCAGGTCGAATGCTACATTTTTAAACACATTGAATTATTCAGATGAGCTAATTTCACAAACATTTGTTAATATCTATGAAATATTTGCTATACAATATTTTGCTATTTGTAATTGTATCTTAAATTGCCAGTGTCAAATGGTACCTTGTCAAATCAAGTTGTTAGGTCTTGTTAACGATATATTCATTTTAAAACTTATTTTGAAAAATATTTATTCACTAAAGGCCTATTCATGTCTTAGAAATGTTTTTCTTTTGATTTCGATTTCTCGAAAGCTTTTTAAATTTGGTGTAATCCTAAACTATCAAAAAATTTACTCAATGGCCAAATACCATCGTTTCTTCTGTTGAATTTTGTTAATAAGTACAAATAAAGTTAATTAGTAATTTGGATAGAAGTCCAAATACTACTTTGTTAACATTTTGATACTTCTATGACAAATCATTTTATTTTTATTGCCACTTTTTTCAAACAATATGCATCTAATATTTCTATACAAAATAATTACTTAAACATTACAAAATACAAGTTTGCCCTTTCTTAAAAAGAAAAGTTAATTTGTTACAGAATAAGGACGATTTAACAAGAGTGCACGAATACTATCTCAGTCATTTATTACTTTTGGAACAAGCTTCGCCCATTGCATTAAAGGCCATTATTAAAAGGGAACTGGACGCATGTGGAAAAGATATCGCTCCTTTGTTAAATGAAAATAAAGACTCATTTAAAACCAAGTACGAAGCGGAATATCTTCAGCTGTTTCAAGATGATACGGTCAATAGCGATTTCGATTCCTGGGACACTCTTCAACTTTGTGCTGCTATATTCTTCTTATTTAAATCTGATTTAGCTGATCAAGAAGTTAAAGCCATTCAATGTATATATGATCTGAGAAAAGATATTGAAAACGTAGAAAGTGCCTCCCTTACATACAATACCTACAAAGAGAAACAAAGATTATTGCGCGAGCAATTACTCGAGTTGGTAAAGCTCATAGGCGACCACGATAAGCTTTATTGTAAACGCATGATGTATTCATTTGAACCAACATCAATTCACTTAAGCGAACAACTTAAAGGCAGCCTGAAACAGACAAATGATGTCAAAACCCATCTTAAAATTGCAATGAAAGAAAATGTTGTAACACAGGTCGACATCAATAATGGAGAGGACAATGAAATTTGGCCGACAAATGGTAAGTTTACGTTGTGTTACAAATGTAAAGTTGGTCATAGCGTTGCTTTTGGTTTAAAAACATTTAATAGTTATCAATTGTTGTTCAAATTACCAGCATCCTTAATAAAATGTCATTATATATTGAATTATTTAATGTCCCATTAATACACATAAACTGAGGATGTGTATCTATTAAAAATTGTAATTATCATTACTACTTTTGTTGAATATTATCCTGTTCAAACAGAAGGTATGCTTTACTTTAAAAAAATCTTCAATTTTTGTTCGTTTTTATATGCCCGAAAGAATTTCGGGCATGTTATGTTTTAAACCCTGGCGTCCGTCCGTCCGTCTGTCTATCTCTCTATTTGTTCGTCCGTCCGTCTGTCCGTCCGTCCGTTAGCAATTTGGTTTCCGGAGCATAACTTAAGTTCCATTAGGCCCACAGTCTTCAAACTTCACAGGATCATTGTCCATATTGGGTAGAAGACCCCAAATGATTTTGGGGTCACAAAATCAAAGGTCAAGGTCACTATAACCTTAAAACTGAAAACAGTTTCGGAACATAACTTAAGTTCCAATTGGCCCACAGTGTTTAAACTTCATAGGATGATTGTCCATATTGGGTAAAAGACCCCAATTGATTTTGGGGTTACAAGATTAAAGGTCAAGGTCACTATCACCTTCAAACTGAAAACAGTTTCTGGAGCATAACTTAAGTTCCAACTGGCCCACAGTGTTCAAACTTCATAGGATGATTGTCCATATACGGTAGAAGACCCTAATAGATTTTGGGGTCACAAGGTCAAAGGTCAAGGTCACTTTTACTATAAAACTGAAAACAGTTTCCGGAGCATAACTTAAGTTTCATTGTTCCACAATATTCAAAATTCATAGGATGATTGTCCATATTGGGTAGAAGACCACTATTGATTTTGAGGTCACAAGGTCAAAGGTCAAGGTAACTTTTTCTATAAAAATGAAAACAATTTCTGGTGCATAACTTAAGGTCTATTAGTCCCACAATATTCAAACTTCAAAGGATGATTGTCCATATTGGGTAGAAGACCCCTTTTGATTTTGGGATCACAAGGTCAAAGATCAATGTCACTATTACTTTAAAACTGAAAACAGTTTCTAGAGCATAAACTAAGGTCTTTTTGGCCCACAATATTCAAACTTCAAAGGATGATTGTCCATATTGGGTAGAATACCCCTATTCATTTTGGGGGTCACAAGGTCAAAGGTCAAGGTCACTATTTTTAAAAAAATGAAAACAGTTTCAAGAACATAACTTAATTTCTATTTGGCCCATAGTGTTGAAACTTCATAGGATGATTGTCCTATTGGGTAGAACATCCCTATTGATTTTGGGGTCACAAGGTCAAAGTTCAAGGTCGCTATTACCTCAAAACTGAAAACAGTTTCCAGAGCATAACTTAAGTTCCATTTGGCCCACAATATTCAAACTTTATAGGAGGACTGCTATTTGATTGAGGTAATACTTTATTTAATTTATGTAATGTCTTACAAATGCTTCATCCTTACTAGAAAAAAACCCTTTCGGGCATATAATGCTCCGCCTAGCGGTGCTCTTGTTCATTCGTTTGTTGCTTACGATATTATCTCTATTATCTAAATTTTTGCAGTTTTGTACCGAAGTGAGCTTGAATTTTTCGGCTAATAATAGGGTGTCTTCAGCATGTTTTCTAAATAATGTTCTCTTATTCTTGTTTTTGCCTTGGATATTTGATGTTGTTTTTGTAAAAAAATCATTTGAATAAATAATGTTCACAAGAATGTGTTATTTGTAACATTTATTCCTTCATCAAATCGTAATGAAAATTACTGGTATAATAATTGATAATTTGATAAAGCAGTTAAAACAAATCTTTTACTATTTTCTTAAATCATTTATTAAAAAGTACTGAATATTACAGACCACATTTTCACTGAAGAACTTCAGAACAAAAATGTCTACATCAATGATTCGGTTGTTTTGAGATGTAAACTTAACTCCCCAGCGAGTGAGACTGTTGTTTGGAAGAAAGATAGCCTGCCGGTCGAAATGACAGACAATATCGTGTTCATGGGAAACCATTGCACCCATTGGTTAGCGATAACACACGCATCATTGGAAGATACGGGCAACTATGCGTGTGTATGTGGCAATATTTCAACATCAGCTAATCTTACAGTTAAAGGTACATGTACTAAGTATTATTAATAACTGTTTTGTCTAATTGTTCTATAAGCAAACTTACAGTTAATAATGTTCCTGTATTCAAAGCTTGTTATTCTCTTTCTTTAAAAAAAACAAGACACACAAGTAATATAGATCATGCCGCTCGAGTCAATATTGGCCCAACTCCGGGATACACACATATTATATTGACTTCTGCAAAAAAAATAGTTTGAGTCTTGTAAAAACTTATTGAGTCGTGTAAAATCATCATCCATAGAGCTTACATATTCGGCATACGGCATCTGTTATGGGCATCTAAAAACTTATATCATGTTTCAATCGTGCTCCTTCGGTCAATACATGGATGTCCTGGTGTCAATTAATTTGATATATGAATTTATAAAGGAAAGAGATATAAGCCTTAATGTGTGAAAATACAATGCGGACCGTTAAGATAATTTTGCATATAGCACAACCGTGTGAATTTCTGCAAAACTGATATTAATTATGCCCCTGGTGTCAAGATTATAGGATTTTGTACGAAAACACATTCAAGGGTTATTTTGTTAAACTACAAAGCTAAGATATTTGACGTGTTAAATAAATTTGTCAATTTACAAAAGTTCAATTTATCATGACCTACAGGTCAAAATTGACCCTGCCACCTGGGAGTCAATTGCTTAATGTAGACTATGGTAGAGGAAACGCATCTTATCGTTTTATTGATAACTTCTGTGCCTCCATGTTTTGCATATAACATTGCATGGTTAACCTCATTGGAATCTTGCACCTAGTGTAAAATAAGCCACCACCTTGGAGGCCATGTGGTATCATTAGGATAATTTAGATAAAATGTTTTTTAGTTTATTTATTAGATATTTTCCCTAATTAATTACTTGAACAAATATACTGCCTTTAAGTGTTGGGACATTATAATTGCAGCTAACCATTACCCCTGCGTGATCATTAGAGGCGACTTAATCGGTTCAAATTACCGACGTCAATGCATATCTTACCCACAGCAGGTGACGTGGTTTTAGCCCCTTGTGGAACACCCGAGGCAAGCAAAAATCATCTTCCCCTTTTCCTCGCCATATTACCTAAATTGTTTTCGTGCTCCGTAAAACCAAACAAAACAAATTACTTCGATGGATTAAGCGATTATTAATTAATTATTATTCTTATTATTATGTTCTCATATATTTATCACAGATGAAAGATTGATTTTGGTTTTTGATTTGCCTCTCAAGTCAAAGGCAACAGAGAATGAAAACATTGCTTTAGAGTGTGGCGTGAACATGCGGACTAGTGAACCAGTTTGGAGACACGATGGAGAAGAAATACAATCGTGTAGTAGATACCTTATACAAGTTGAGGGAACTAAACACATACTAACGATAAAGAATGTTACTTTCCAAGATGAAGGTGAATATACTGTTGATTTTGGAGAAGTCTCATCCAAAACAACCGTGATTATACAAGGTACATTTCAAAGTTATCCTATACATGAAGAAGTGTTTATGAAAATTAAATAAGATTATCTCTTTCTATTTACTCAATAATCTAAGAAATGATTGATAAAAAATGTAAGTTTTTACCTCGGGTCAAAGTGCACGTTTTACAGTTGTATTGAGTTTTTAATTTAGATTTTTTTTCTTTTTTGTTTCTCGATTTTCTTTCTTATTTTGCATATACATGTATTGCCAATGAAATAGTAATGTTGATAAATATTCTTTCAATTAATGTAATCTAGGGGAAACAGACGTTTTACACAGAATACAATTAACAGAGGAGTTGTTCCAAAATTGGGTAAGAAGTGTTCTAGCACTTAAATACTTGAAAGTAGGTTTAGAAGAATTTTCCGACAAGGTTGTTCAAGAACACCACGATGATATTCTGTCAAGTCTTCAAGGCACATGTAATACTTGTACAGAGGAAAGTCTTTTACCACATAAACATGACCAGTGTCCACACCAAAATAAACAAAAATGTCTTTGTTCTAAAAATCAAAAACAGAAGTCTGGAAAGATGTGTCCAAATGGATTTTGTGGCAAATGTCATGATCGTATTGTTTGTGATCATCGTTTCCGAGATCCATTATTGGCAAACACGGATGTAAGAAAATGGAGCAGTGATCCTTGGAGTGTTGCTACATGCTTTATAAATACTACTGGCTACAAAGACAAACAATCAGCTAAAGATGTCGACTGCTCTGGCTTACTGAGCCTGTTTATTAACAATGTTTTCATAGAAATGATGCTCGGAGAAGATATCATTAATGGAAAGTCAGATGCTTTTTCACAGGTATATATGTTTGGCAAAATAATAATCATCTAAAGTGTACCATCCATTTCATTAGAATATATCAATAATAACTTAATGTTTTTTTGTTAAATATGCAGTTTACCTTTTTGTGCATATTACAATAATAAGTTCAATGATAGAATACATGCATGTCTTTTCTATGATACAACGTCCTGTAACTAAATAAAATGTAAATTTTACCCATTAAGCAATGATAACAATAACGACTTTGCATTTTCAAACTGATATAAATGTAAAGGAATTATTTTATAGGCACGGGAAGCGCGCAATGATATTCATCACAGTTCAAACTATGAGATGTCTGAAAATCAACTTGACAACTTTATAAATTTGTTCAGAGAAGTACTAGAAATCAAGGACAAACATGGCAATATGCCTCTTAAAGATGAACCAGGCGTGCAAGAGGCATTACGTTCATTGGATGTGGTAAATCTAAATAAAACAAATAATGTTAAAATCGTAATAATGTTATATAATGCGTGAAATATAATCCTTGGTAAATATTAAATATAGGTTAATTAAGAAGGATTATTTACATAACAGAGGCATGGCAGTTAAAGCTGTATTGTGTATGTTAAAAGGTAGTCTACGATTAAAACTGTTCAGTACTTTGTTAGACACGTCCCTTTTGATGATGATTATACAGTATTTAAAAAAGAGAAAAATGATAAATATAAAAATTAAAAAAAAAACACCTGAAAAAGGATAAAGAAAAGAATGTCGCAATCAAATATCACCAAAACAATCGAGGATGTACCATATAAAATAAATGGTTTTACAGCTGTCTCTTATCATTATTTACTAGGTGCTTCGGTGCTAGGGGTTTCAATTTATTGTATGCTACTATGAAAATAAAATGTTATCCCAGTTAAGAATAACATGTCTCGATTATGAATTATTATTATTATAATTTACTTTCTAAGAATTTTAATAGCGCTTATTGTCTACGTTGTTCAATTTTTTTGATAGTTGAATGAATTTAATGTTTTGCGTCAATAAATGTTTTACAGGTGCAGCAAAATCAAATCGAGATAAACTTTGAACACGAGATGGAACAGTTAAGGGCTCATGGGATGTATAAGTTAGAAGAGAAATGCCAAGCGGGAAAAGAACAAGCAAGTCTAAAGTTTAATTCTATGAATAATGTATTACGTTTGAATTCCTTTATGTTAAATATTAACAAGGAAGAATTTAAAACTTATTTTGAGAACTTTGTTTCCATATTTGTATGCATGTTATCAACAACCCTCAGTTTTTATGTATTGTCCAAGATCAGGGTTAAAATCACAGGATAGGTCGAACTCGTTAGGGAACAAAGGGAAAACAACACATGATTTGGATGAAAATCGGGCATTTTTTTTAAATGCCATAAACTAGCACTAAATACACAAATAGATTTAATAACATAGTTTAATAAAAAATTCCCGAAAGGAACTAACTGGGAGGCAAAAACCGCCCTAACAAAGAATCAAGATGTATTAACATAAGACCTGATGTATTAACAAGAAAACAAAAGAGACTAGATCAATTTTAGAACAAGAATAAGTAAAAAAGCATGTATCATATTTTCATGGACCCTGATCATGGCAACATTTGAAAGAGGTGGTGGAGTTGGAGGAGCTGGTTTTATTTTTTCTTTAGAAAATTGGCAACAAAACAATGCACGCAAAAATGAACAAAGATATCGCTTATCTACATATCTATTGGATTAGAAAAATCACATGATAAAATGTAAACATCTGATTGGGTAATAGCATAATTTATGCGTCTAGCTAAAATCTGAATAAGATCGTTAAGTTCCGGACGTCACGAATTAATAGGGGATCCAATGACGTACAATCTTTTATGTGGGCATAAAATATTATTTATGTATTGTCCAAGATCAGGATTAAAATCACAGGATAGGTCGAACTCGTTAGGGAACAAAGGGAAAACAACACATGATTTGAATGAAAATCGGGCATTTATTTAAAATGCCATAAACTAGCATTATTTATACTAAATACACAAATAGATTTAATAACATAGTTTAATAAAAGATTCCCGAAAGAAACTAACTGGGAGGCAAAAACCGCCAAAAGGGATAACCCGCCACCCAGCGAGACTAGACTGTGATGTGAGCTCGACCAATGTGACAACAACCCTCAGTTTAAATTAGACGTATACTGTGTTCCTCTTAATTCACGGTACTTAACGCCTTGAAACCAGATAAAAACAAAAATGAAACTTATGGTACAAAAATTGTCAAAAGCTGTAACAAATAGGTATTTTCTGCTGTATGGCAGGCACAATGAAACAACAATATATTCAGTCAAATTTAATTTAAATGGACCAAACGTAGTCCATATGTCGGCCATTTTGAAAACAGTATGTCATCATTTAAATCGCGGTAATAGAGTTTTTTATGTTTCAGTTAACATTTCTACATGTAATTTTGCTTGCTTTTAATATTAAAAGTATCCTTACTTTGTTACTCAAACTTTATTTTTTCAACAAACAAGAACATTAAGAAAATGATGATTGTTTCAGACATACGCACAAATTTCATGGACTATTATTGCTTTTGCAGAAATTTCTAAAATGTTGTTATATTATACGTTAAAATTTAGGGATTTAAAATATTTTGCACAAACACTTCGTTGTATAGGTGTATGAATAAAATATGCTAATTCTGACCAATCCTAACACTGGTCAGATGAAAATACGCCGTTACCGAGAAATAAGTTATGACGCGGAATTAGTGATGTTGAGTATGATATTTTACAACTTGTTAAACGTTTTCAGCTTGAATTGAAACTTCAACAGATGGAGCAGCAGCTAAAAGGTTTGTCTTACTTTTTACAAACATAATTTGAAAATGAATAACTCGTTTCTTGATAATCATAGGTGCTTGTATTCAAATCATTGACATGAGTTAAAAGAAAGCTAGACAACATATCTAAAAATCGCGTATCTATAAGTACATCAAATGTTTTCTATTTGTACGAATCTGTAGATTGCTTTTCGAATATCATGGATTGCAATTTAGAGAATAAAATTTGCTTTTCAAAATAACTAATAGATACACGAAAAATATGTACAAAAACGCTTATGATACAATAAGATACAATAAGATATGATACAAAAATATTTGCAAAAAAAGAGAACAGTTTGAAGATGACAGTGATAAAATTTGTAACAATTTTTTACACCTATTATTGTAATAATGTTATTCAGAAGGTAAACTTAAATTCAAGATATTTCTCTTATGTTTATATCTGCACTTTTATTAACTATTAGACTTTCAATATTTATATCTGATAAGTTTTTGTTTCTATGATATTTTCTTGCTATATAAAAGTTATATGTGTATGTCTGATTCATCATTCATTTTCATTGCTATCACCATCCACATCACCGATGCCGTCGTTGTCATTACCATCATTTACAACTATAGTTTAATCATTATTATCAATTTAATCAACTGTAACACATTTTGACAAGTCATAATTATAACTGGTAGTCATTCGAAACCTTATTTAAATCATTTGTACCATTTTGAAAAAAGACAAGTAAACTATGGGTAAAGAGGCATAACACTTTTATGATACAATGGGAGTAAATATTTGAAACATATAAACAACTCTGGGTCGGATCCGTATTGCACGTTATATTGTATTTACAGATAAAGACAACGAGCTTCAATTAAAGCTTAATCTACAATCCTCAGGAGAGAAAAAGCTTGAAGGTATTTATTGACAGTAAACGCATGGTTACTACGTTTAAACATTGACTTGTAAATATTTTATAGAAATTTGCGTGGAGATAGATGACAACACAACAGGTTAGAATATAACGTCAATATAATTTAAACGATCAAAAAGCAAGAACGTCAACATAAGCTTATGGCAGTTTGTTACCGATTTCTTTGCACATTATCGGTTTTAATAA
>NW_026858300.1:0-56486 GCF_026571515.1 Ruditapes philippinarum
AAATTAGGTGGTATAAACTTTGTGTTTTTGAAAAACCATCTATCATAGAATGTTCCTTTCTGTTGTATACTCGAAGGTGTTCGTGAAAATCTTTCAGTGATTTATACACCCTTAAAAAAACAACAGATATATACAGTCATGTTCCGATCATTAGACCCACTTCGATTTGATTCATTCAAATCATGTAAACTTAAGCTACTTTTAAGGCCTTAAGTCTGAAAATATGGAGCAAAAGAGTACGCCATTTCTGTGGCCTTAACAACCGGAACTTTACTTTATTTAATATTATTCAAACATCAATTATTACATGCAATAACCGATAACTATAATTCTTTAACAATTTAAAAAATACCATTTTCGATTTTGATGCGTTTGAATTATTGATTAGAACAAGATAAATGTATTAATAATTCCAAAGCTCCTAATAAACGCACTTATGCTTAAAACCAAAATATATCACCGAAAACCAAAAGTGGGGCACTGCATGTACACTGCTACAACAGCCGACATGCAAAAACTGATCTGGAGGCTAAACGCTTTATATTGGCCAATTTCTTAGAATGGGAACTTTTATCTTAAAACTAAATAAGATTATCAAATTTTCGTACTTTCATTTCCGCCCCAGGCTTTGGCCAAAATTTGTGGCAACTGATCCACTTTTCCAACAACTTCGTCAATATCATTCATATCGGAACCACGTGGGACTTGATGTCAATAATGTTTGTATCATTAACGCTGGCCATTCCCATGGTCGATACAAAACCATAATGTTAACATCAGTCACATGATTTGTGTCCAAATACTGGAAAACGCTTGAAATCAGCTCGTCCGTATCTTTAACCGCTTGTTTTAGCTGTGGGGAACCAGGTCCAAACGAATGCCCAATTGCGTCAACATCAGCGTGTAATATATCTTGAAACAAATGCAGAGTAAAATCAATACTGTAATTTTTTTCACGTCATATAAAATGTAATCAATAATCTTTCAGCGTAAGAACCACGTTATGTTCCAATAGAAAGCATTATGGACTCCAATGTTATCAATTAAGCCTAATTTCAAATTACATAACCCTCTTTGCTCTGACCAGCCACCCAACATGTCTTTAGAGACAGGTGGCGCTAATATTAAATGTGGTCTGAGAAAAAAAAACAGCGTTCATCAGACGTTTTCAAGTAAATTCTGTCAGCTTTCGGTGACTTGATCTACATAATGTATATTTAACCAAAATGCATTTGATTTTCCAGCTGTATTTATTTTATGTCCACATAAACACATTATTTAAAGTGGCTTTAATAGTAAAAGCAAAAAGAATAAAAACTGTGACTCATACAAAGAGCAAGTTGTTGTTTATGCGGATGAATATTAACAAACTTACATGCGATATCAATTTTTCCACTGTGGATACGACGGACTGCATCTAGAACTGCATTCTGGGAATCTTTGAAAGAACTAGAATCTTGATACGGTGAGCAATACGACACGTTAACACCGTCAAACTCTAAATAACAACCACCCATATTGTACAGGCCAGTCCGTATGCCCTGAAAGTATACCAATAATAACTATTTAGTGTACCATTCAATCAAGATACAAGTAAAATGGTTTCCTGCGGTGAACATTTTTAATGATATAAAGATATTCCATTTAACATATATTTGGGGGGGGGGGTAAATAAACTTTTTTGTATCAGAAATATAGTTGACAATAATCGATCAATATAGAAGAAGGTCTCTGGAAACAGGTGACCGTTCAAGACCGGTGAAGGTCGAACATAGAACAATTATTCTTTTTACGCGAAAATGATTAAATAGGCAAAAACTAAATAAAGTAAAACACACAAGTTTACGCAGAAAAATATCTCTATTTATTATGACAGATGCCCACTACGAATATATTAATTTTGTAGATTTTCAGTTTATAGAATTTATTGTTTGTAAAATTTTAGATAGATATAAAAGAAACAATTGATAATTTTTCAAAAACACATCATTCAAGTTTTTCCACCTTAAACGGTAAAAAATAACTTTAGAAAATAAGAAAAAAATCACGTAATAGTTTTTGGTTATCAATTAGGTATAATTCGGATTATTCCCTACAGATAAATCCGTAACGTAGCCCGGCAAACGGTATTTTAGCTGAGTTTTTCGAAAAAGGTCAATTAACCAATCATATACGGTTTACAGATCACATGCTCCTCCATGTACCGAAAACAGGTCACCCGTGCTCCTTCAATGCCTCAAAAGTTAAACGCGTACAAATACCTGCGGTCTCCAGACCGCAGGGAATAAAATATATACAGTAAAAACCGCAAAAAGGTCAATCAATTACGTCGCTTAAAGCATGACGTGGAACCCCAGGAAAACCAAT
Source organism: Ruditapes philippinarum (assembly GCF_026571515.1). Taxonomy (NCBI): domain Eukaryota; kingdom Metazoa; phylum Mollusca; class Bivalvia; order Venerida; family Veneridae; genus Ruditapes; species Ruditapes philippinarum. The sequence goes on from NW_026858300.1 coordinate 2,368, forward strand.
GGAAAATAATTCAAAGTCTCTTAGAAATGGAATCCCAATGTAATGAGAAGAAAGTCAGTTGAAGTCAATTTTTTGGAAAAAAATTTCAGAAGTGAAAAAAGGAAAATGTGTACATGTCGTTAAGCAATTGGCGTATTTTCTGTAGTCAATGGTTAACTACATAATTGAAAAAATCGATTATTTGTCAAATCCATTTTGCATCGTAAGTATTTCATTTGAAGCAATAAGAACAGATAACGATATTTGTCCATTTAACTGATCATTTTTAGCAGTTACATAGAGCAACTGTTTCTCTGTCCATTATTTACAGTTATCTGTTTTTTTCAACAGTTGCTGAAAATGACTTTATCAGATTCCCTGCTTTTCAACAGTGACATGTAACACGTGGTTTGCTGTATGTAGCGTTTTTTCAGCAGTTACAATGTTCAGTTATTTTCTTTTGACAGTACCTGTTTTTTCAGCAGTGACAAAGAATGAGGGTTTCTCTGTCCACCATTTTGCATCATCGCTGAGCATATATTCTAGTTTATCCCCATGTTTACTATCATAAATGAAATTTCCAACAACGCCAATGACTTTCGACATACAGACTGGAAAAAAATTGCAAGCATACATATATTCATCAATTTTTTACTTTTTTACACGTAATTAAAAATTTGGTAAAAGTGTAAAGTTGAAAATACGATTTGATTCTCAATTTTTATCTGCGTATGTCTGCTTTAAACAGCTTTTTTTTAAGAAAATGCAACGGTATTGTAAAAAAAAACATCCGATATAGCGTACAAAGATTCATAATCCATAAACGTCCACTATATCAGTGTTTTACTGTACTGTATACTCGTACATTTAAGTCAAATGCTGTTTGAAATGCTGTTTGAAATGCGTATATTCACACTTATTCAACCATGTATACATGTAATGTAGTTATAAGTTATAGTTTCCGGAAGAGACCTCCTATATGTGTATAATATTATATGTATCAAAAATCGTCTGCTTGAGTAATTTGTTACGATTCCAAAAAAAAATAAGAAATTTTAGACTTTTAACACAAGTACATTTTATACCAAAAAAATCGTGAAATAACGCCTTATATCAAGACATAATACATTTTCGCATTTTGACATCTTATATGTTTTTATAAATGCGCAAGCATGTACAAAGTCAGTAGTACATGAACCGGGTACTTAATTAACTTAATGATATTCTTTTTGTGTAAATTTTATGTTTCGCTTCGCTTTACACGATAAACACCTAGAATAGATGTTCATGCATGCATGCATGCTGAAAAAAAAACAGTCTAAACTGCAGGCATATGCAAAGATGCTGAATATCCTGATATCGGATTTGTTAACACGAGTTTCCAGTGGAAATATGTGCATTTGTAATTTATGCATTCGTATTAATGGAGAAAGAGAATGTTCTTGAGGGTCTCTTAAAACTGTTAAGTATATAAATGATTTATTAAGTTCGAACCCTTCACCTGTTTCTAGCGATTTATAGTTGGGTAGAGAATTGGTCGGGAAAGCTGGTACCATCCATTCAGCCCTGGCTCCTTTGTCGACTAACCTAGAAAATCCTCTCAGTTGTAAATCATGATAAGATTCTATATAATCCCAACGGAATCCGTCTACAAGCAGAATGATTAACTTGGATGCATTAACAAACGTAAGTTTGTAATCCAATCCGATAATAAAACTAAACAAGAAAGTCACTCTACACAACATGATTGTCAATATCCGATAAACATGCATACAATATATATACATGTATTTAGTTATAATACATTGTAGAATTCAATCAGACGAGTACACAGCTTTAAAAATGTACTAGTATTTGATTTGACGGAGTATGAAAGAAATTGCACTACCCTCAAAATCAATATTAAACAAATCTCAATCAAATCAGCTTTTCGATTATTGTTCTGATCATATATGCACTTCTGTTAACTTATAAATTAAGTTCCTGACAAATTTATCCGAATAACGATTTTTAACGTGTAAGAAGTAAGAAGTGAAAAAAAAAACTGCGGGAATTTAAAAAAACGAACTTTACGTTAAAAATTGTTGCCTTAATTCGGATATAAATTTGACAGCTACATATTAGTAAAAGGGGTATTTGTCCCGAAACCAAGTGCCTATGGTTCCAGTTGCCTACTTATAGTAAATGTATTAAGTTCTGTCTTCCTCTGTAGCGTCAATATATGGATATTATACTAACACGAAACAAGTTTATTCAAGTTCCTGATTTCAATGACATTTAATTTATCATACATTTAAAAACGCATGTTGAAGTGATCTACTACTTCATTTTTACTATCGGAAGAACCTTATAGTTTCCTTATTTTCTTCATAATCATACACAGTATAATTATAATATACATTCATTCAATATATAAAATGTTGAAATGGATTAGAACGAAATATATGAATCTTATAAAGTTCTTCTCCTATCGGAAGAACCTTACTATGGTGGCTGATTTACGTCATGTCGTATATATTTTCTCTTCTTCGCCTCAAAATGCGAAAATGCGAAAACACGAAGGGACGACAAAATTGGACTTTTGTCATCTCTTCGTGTTTTCGCTTTTTCGCATTGCGAAAATACGACAGAAAGAGGGCGAAAATACGACACATAAAATTTGTCGTATATTCGCATTCCATCTGTCGTATTTTCGCGTTCAAGATACAAAAATGCGGAAACACAAAGAGACGACAAAATACAACTTTCGCATTTTCGCATAGTTACATTTTCTCATTGTTGCAATTGCACTTTTTCGCATTGTTACATTTTCGCATTGTTACATTTTCGCGTTCCGGTTGTACATGCGCATTATTATTATTATGAGTAGTAGTAGTAGTAGTAGTAGTAGTGGTAGTGGTAGTAGTGGTGGTGGTGGTGGTGGTGGTGTAGTAGTAGTAGTAGTAGTAGTAGTAGTAGTAGTAGTAGTAGTAGTGGTAGTAGTGGTAGTAGTGGTAGTAGTGGTGGTAGTGGTGGTGGTGGTGGTGGTGGTGGTGGTGGTAGTAGTAGGTAGTAGTAGGTAGTAGTAGTAGTAGTAGTAGTAGTAGTAGTAGTAGTAGTATTATTATTATTAAGTTTTGTAAATGTCTGATCACAATGATATATTATTTGATAGTCCTATATTCACGTAGATGTATAAGTTAAAAGTATTACCCCGCTCCTTACACATGCCAAATAACCATATAATATAACGGTAAGCTAAGGCTTTCAGACTGTTTTGAATTAGACGGGTTTGATTTTCAGAAAAGACCCTCGTATATAACAGCATTTTTAGAACAAGCAGGTAGTCAACTCTTTTTACATAATTCAGGTACGCTGAATCCATTTTTGCTCTACCACGGGCCGTACTAGAAGTCCTTGACCTTCAAAGGGTCAAATAAAAATGGCCGCCATTGAGCTTTACTAATTACTTCATAATTTCCTATTTCTGGTTCTTAGCGAAATGTATTTCCGTAAAACCACACGCAATAAAGTTTCAGTCTTCTATGAATGACTGGCTGATAATTAAACATGATTTACTTATTGAGTACAATTGTGGCCATCTTTGATTTCAAGATGGATACCTTTTTCTAAACAAATATAAGTTAAGTGCTTTCAAAGATCATGTATGTTGTAGTTGAGGTTGTTACCATGTGTGTGTATTTGAGTTTATTTATACTCGCCACCGGTTGCCCATATGGGCGAGTCCTCCAGATGAGTATTAGTCAGTTTAGATATTTGGAGGATAGTGCAAGATACAAATACAGAAAAAAGCCCCAGTTCCAGAAGCTTCTCCGTTCTTTAACGTGCCAAGTGATAAGCACACATACACGGGACCGCGATTTAAAGTCTCATCCGAAAGACTGATTAGTAATTTAGGTTGGCCAGCCCGGGAATCGAATCCACAATGTCGTGATTTGAAGTCTCGCGCTCTAACCGATTAAGCTATGCGGGTTGTTACCACACTTAAGTAAAATTTTGTATATGTATATGATTATGCTTATAAAACAATTTTCAAACATCGAATTATATGTAAAATATGTACTGCAATATTTGTGCACATTTTAAATATAATGTAATCATTAAAATATATGCATTCATTTCTTCTTAGACTTTATAGAAAAAATAAATTTGAAATGTTAAATTCAGTAATATCTTTATAGATAATGCTTTTTTGGAACTTACAATATTAATAAATCTTATATAATTTGAGCATCATAGTTATGATATAAAACCATAAAAATTTGTGTTACAGGATCTTTAAACAAAAGGCTGTTTATCAAAAATAAGATAATGATGATATAAGTATTATGTAATGTAGAATTGTACATATTTTGTAGGTATACTGAATTTCATCATGCCCTCAAACTATTTCAGGTCATTCTTTATGGGCAATTAATCTATGTCAGATATCTGAGATGCCAAATGTCTAACAAAATCTGAACAATCTAATTTACCATTAGATGTTTTAGTCTTTGATGTTGATAGAATAGCATGTATGTAAACTTTTATGGACACTTAATCATTTTATGATATTAATGTCAAAAGTCAAGCTCAGAATCTATTTTTTTAAATTGCCTTTCATCTTCATAGGCCAGAGACTATGTCTGTGTCAACAACACTGAAAAATACGGTTCAAAATAGAAAAAAAAAACAGAATGCCCAAAACGGCAAAATTAAAAATGTTGCAGGCATTCAACATTTAAACATGGAAATTATGACATTTGGAATTTAAAACCATCCACAAATGTGTTTATACATACTTTTTGTTAACCTAAGCCAACAGTAAAACATAATTTCGGTTTTTGGTTACCTTTTATATATGTATTATTTTTGTTTATAAAATGTCGTATTTATTTCAGTGAATAACTAAAAAATAAATTTTTTCCTTGATGGGTTTTAAAAACAGAAAAATTTACTTAGAAATGCAGTAAACTTAAAAAATGCAAAAAGTCATTTAAGGCTTTTTATCTTTCACTTTGGGAAAAAAAGACTCGTAAAACCCGGTTTTTTTGTTAACCTTAACAGCCAAATGGACTTTTTTTAAAGCGTTTACGTCTTATTTTTTGGGAAACAAGGAAAAAAAGGGCTGCATAAAAGGAAAAAAAAAGGACTTTTTGACATAAAAATTTAAAATTTTTGGTTTTAAACTTTTCGGGGATTTTTGGGTCCAATAATTTTATTGACTTGCCTTTAACCCAAAATCTTTAAAATTAGCCCCACCTAATTGACAACTTTTCCTGCTTTTTTAAAATTGTTACTAAAAAATTAAAAAAAAGTTGGACTATTTTTTGGAAAGCAATTTTGTGTAGAAGTGTTTTTTTTTTCATTTCTTTTTAACTTTGTTTTGTTAACCATAAGGGGTGGAAATAAAAAAAGGGTCAACGAAAAAAATTTTTGGTTATAAATCTTTAAAGTTTTTACTTTCTTATTAAAATTTAAAAAAGAAGAAAAAAAACCCAGGGAAAAACTACCCTTTTTTGGGTTGGGGTTTTAAAAGTCACCTTTTTAAACGTCGCCCCAAAAACAAAAGAAAAGGTCACTTTGACAAACTTCCGGGTTTTAATTTGGGGCAAAAACCTTTCATTTCCCTGTCCCAATCTGTGCATTTTTTTAAATAAATCGGCATCTCGGGTAAAACCCAAAACGACTTTCGATGGTTTAGATTTTTTCTCAAATGAAAGAAATCCAATTTCCCTGGCGAAAAATTTAAATTTCATTATTTAAAGGGCGATGGGAGAAAATTTTGGTTTTGAACTTCTTGAAGTCAAAGACAATAACCACTCGGGTCATGGATTGCCCCTAGTATTCAATATAATAGTACTTAGTTACTATATTTCGTAACATTATTGGAAAAAGCGATAACAAATATAAATTTTAATGCGAACCATTAATAAGAAAAATTAAACTAAGAAAAGTTACTGATTAAAAACTATCTCCTTACAAAAATATAAATATGAGCCGCGTCATGAACATAACAAACATAATGGGTTGTGACCAGCATGGATCCAGACCAGCCTGCGCATCCGCGCAAGTCTTGATCAGGATCTATGCTGTTCGCTTACAAAAGTCTATAACAAGCAGGGAACCTGATGAAGGCGAACAGCCATGGATTCTGAATCAAGAACTGAGGCGGATGCGGCAGACTGGTCTAGATCCATGCTGGTCGGCAAAATCCATTATGTTGGTTTTGTTCGTGGACGCGGCTCAATTATATATGTTCTTTAAGAACCATTAACACTGTCAAAATTGTTGAATTTAACAAAGTTAAAGACCAAAGGGTTTTGGCAGTTGATTAAAAAAGATTTATTTTTACCAGGGTTTTCCAGAATTATGAAAATTTAAAATAAAACATGGTATTCCAAAATAATACAAATTAAAGTTTATAAGATAAAACGTTGTTTTTGCTTACTCCGGTGAATGCAAAAATTTAAGTTTAAAATAATGAATTTAAACGTGAAGTTTTGGCCCTTATAAAAATACAATGGAGCTAAATATTATTGTTTTATATATCTGTGAAAAATGCTGTTTTATTACACAAAATAAAATAAAGGCAAAGTTGGGACAAACTAAAGAATCACGTGCGTTTACGGTTGTTGCACGTGGGAAGTGTTATCAAAAGGAAGGATTATTCCCTCTCCTAATGACCTGATAATTGGATTAATCTGATAACTATCAGTAAAATAACCTTTCGATTATATATATTTTAAAAAAAATCTGGACGTTTACATTTGTAACAAAGTTATCGATCTTTAAGATAGAATATTGGTCAAAAATTAAAATTTTGAGGTTACTGGGCAGAATGCCTATATCCACGTGAAACCGAATTTTACAACGGCCTTTAATCTTTGAATAAATGTGAAAATATTGTCCCTTCCTCTACTCATGCTTATCAACCTTCAATTGTTCATGTTCTTAAACCCTTTATCAATACGTTATAGCCTAAAACCTAAAGTCCACTATTTGTATATATTTCATTTTATGGCCAGTTTTCTTTAAATTTTTTCCGGCTTTTCTGTATTTTTAACATTCTTTTTGCTGTATAATATTTTCGTTTCGGGATAATAAACGTGCGAACGTCACTTCCGGGTATTTTACAATTTCCGGGGATTTTCCCACGACGAAAGACAGCAAAATAGTCCCAAAAATGTTGGATTTTCCTTTAACTATTTTTCAGTAAAAGGCGGCATTGTTTCTTTGGTATTTTTCAAGGAACGTCGCAGATACATAATTCACATAAAACCAGTCAGTGAATTCCTTTATCAAATCTGTGATTTTTGCAGGTAAATATTGATAATTTAAACCCACTGTTTCCTGCATGTGACATATGGCATGTATCCTGATAAGCAAATCGTAATGATTACATTTGTAGTTTGTTATGTAGAATAATAATTTGTAGAATTATTCTAAAATTTCACGATTGTTTTCGATTTATTGGCCCCGGAAATTTGAAATCACGCATTTTTCTAGTGTGAACTACGCCACATTTTCTTTAACTCGAACAATAATCATTTCACGTTAGTTTTTAAAACTTCCTAAACAAACTAATTTAGTAATTAATGAATACCCAAATATAGATCTACAAATAGAAAATAAATGTTTTAAACTTAGAAAGTGCTGTTTTAATTATGAATTTGATATTTTTTCGTTTGAGTGAAATATAGATCTAATGTACTTTCACGAAACGTGTTAAAATGCCACATATTTTCATGAGCCGGGACAGCAAGTGAAAACATGTGGTATTTATTTGATCATGTTGAGTGAAAATATATAACATATTTCATGAAAAACGAAAAAATAACCTTTTTACTTAATTTCATTACCAAAGTAATAAATAGGAATCCCCTTGCTTACTACGCAACTGCAATTGTACAGCACGCAGTAATATATTTATTATTTATAGATGCGTCTTGTTTTGCACGCAAAATGTTTTGGGGCTACCATTGTGATTGTCACGTTAACAACTCTTTTGAACAGCAAAATTAATGAACTGAAAATTAAAGATATTTGGTGTTTCAGATTTTTTCTTAGTTAGAACCATTTTCTATCAAATTCTAGGACAGTTTTTTCAAAAAAAAATTCAAAAAAAATTTGTTTTTTAAAAACAAAATGGCAGAAAGAAGTCCCCTTAAAAATAAAAATATGAGTTTTGACTTCGGCTTCCGGTCGGTTTGATGCCTCCGCTTCACTTTCATATTTTCCTATTTCCATATTTACTTTTTTAGCAAATATGAAATAATATTGACTGATTGTAGCACCATATTTCATGGGAAAATTAAAATTGTAATGAAACACTTTCACTAAGATATAAATTCTAAAGTCAAACATAAATTTTCCTAAATCATAATTTGTTTAAAAAACCAAAATTATTCCCAAAGTACAGTATACTCCATTAAAAGCTATTAATTTAAAATAAAAAATATTTTTGGACACTTTGTATGAAATTTCAACCAAAAATTTATATCCTAAAAATTTAATGTAGATAACCAAATAGTTATCATTATTCTTTTATCATTAAATTTCCAAGTATATTCTTTAAAATTAAAATGAACATAGATTAAGCAAAATGTCAACAAGTTTATTTTTCTTACAACACGGGATCGAAAAACCCTTTTTTAGAGCCGCTCGCCCTACAGGACGAGTAGCATCAAATTTCGACTCATCCTGCATGTCAGGCCTGATTTTTTAAATAAATCCCCCTATGCAATAGATCCTTGCTGATGCAATCAATTGCTAGAAATTTTCATAAATAGTTTGTTTACACAAAATTAACAAACCAAAACCGGAAACAAAGCTTGTGTTTTAGGTAATGTATAAAATGTGCACTTTCTAGAGTATTGTTGGACAATTTCAGTTACTCCCGTATACAATACGCAAAGCGTAAAAACCAACTTATTCATAACCTAAAACACAAGCTTTGTTTCCAGTTTTCTATTGTTAAAAGTAAACAAACTGATCATAAGAATTCTTAGTAATTTCCTATTACATCGGCAAATTTCCGCTTGTCATTCCAGACGAGCATTCTACCATTTTGTACTCATCCTGCATCGATCTCTTCTTGTAAATACAAGTTTCGATGCCTGCTACATCTGAACTTCCCTTTCATTGGAATGAATGAGAGTTATAGCGGACTAAGTCATATTATTTTATAAATAATAATTCATTTTCTCATAATAATGTATAGTTGCTATATTTAGGTATATTTTGGTGTATTTGGGTATATTTGGGTATTTCGTGCCGTCTGTTTCTATTAGTAATTCAAGAGGTTTAACAGTACATTGTGATTTGATTTCCATCTGTCTGGGTTACAGTGAAAAAGTATTTGTAAAGTATTGTTTAATTTTCAGGAAAGAACTGGTAGCAATCAGTTCACACATGAAGCACTCACTCTGAAATACAAACTGGACAACGAGTTTGAGCTGATTTATGTTGTAAGTTGAAATTTTATTAGAAGATACAGTTACAACATGTATCTGGCATACTTAAACAAAATCTCACTTGGGTTGCCATATGTATGTAGTTTACAATTATTTTTTTACCCTGGCAGTTCATAAGTTGTAATACTGGTCTCTTATGAGCTTTATAATATTTTGATAAAAGAGATCAATGAAAATTTTATATCTTATGAAAAACAAATAAGAGAATCCTTTTATAACATGTCATAATACATTTTTACAACATCCTCACGGGGGAGGAAGTGTTACACGAAAGATGGAGTTCTTATGATAACTTGTTTTGGAGTTCTTATGAATAATTGTCACGGAGTTCCTGGAAAACGTTACCGGATTTCCTGTGGAAAACTTTTCTATATACTTGGAGAACTCGCGTAAAAAAATGGTTATTTTTAACTTTAAATGGGGAGTTTGAGGTGCTAAATGAAACTTTGATAATTAAGCTTGCCCTACATATTGTATTTTGTTTCAGAAAAATCGTTAAGTCCATATTTTGTCGCCTTTTTAAAAAAATCTGGTAGTTTTGAGAAAAATTACCAAAATTACTTGCTAATTCGTACATATTGACCTTTTCATTTGTGATCTTCTTCGTTGCTATACTTAATTACCTAATTACTTATGGAGAGATGCAAAACATAAAGCCCGGGCTAATAAATTTATACCCGACTTTTCAAAAATGTTACGGAGTTCTTTGCGATAACTCAAAATATGTTCCTGGAGTTCTTATGATAACTTTTGTTTCTGGCCAGTGTGTTTTGTGCTTAATCACGGCACGTTTAAGCGTATTTTTATTAGTCAATAAGTGTGTAAATCATTATGAAGCATAGTACGCTTATCATTTGCCAAAAATAATTTGGTTATATAACGTTGGTTTTGATCGTGTTTTTTCAGTTCATGAGATATTTTTTTACCTCCGTTTCTTGTGGGGTTTTTTTTTGTGTTTGTTTTGGTCTTTTGTGTGTTGTGTGTTTTTTTATTTTATTGGAATGAACTGTAAACATACTTGATGTAGAGCATTTACTTACAGGATAATAATACGCTTTGAATTTAATACTCAAGCATGATTCGTCATATATGCATTATTCCTGGCAGTTTAGAGAACATTAAGTAAACTATGCTATCGGTATGCATGTAAATGGTTATCAGCAAAATAGTAGGTAGTAGTATGCACTACCATTATCTAAATTTAATGAGGTGGGTGTCGTCTTTATGTATTCAACGGGTATTTCAATTTCTAAAAGGTATCAGTTTTTGTCATAGAAACGTATAAAGTTCTATGACAATGATATGACGATAGAAAATAAGTCTTTAATAAGATATGTGAGTCACCGTAAGGTTTCATGCCGTTTTATCGACCTTGTTCCTTTCTCTATTAAATCCAATGTAGCATCACGTGACGTTATAGCAATTTCCATATTTCGGAAAATTACTGCATACATTTTTCTTATCAAAGTTGGAGTCCTAGTGGAAATTTTGCAACAACTTTTGCTGTAATTGATTACAAAAATATATTGTCGAAACTTCTTTCGCTCGAACACGTAGGGCACGTGCAAATCTGTCGAAGAGATCGGTAGTAATCGGTTGATTTTTTATTCATAAAAAGATCATACATTTCGGGTGCAATGGGTGTGAAGGATATCCCGGTTATATACGTTACATGGTATATAATGATACAATTTACTTTAGCCGCTTCTTGAGGAAGCCCAACTACTTATTGTCTGCTTTTAGAAAGGTGGTTGCTTAAAACAAGTTATCTGAGAAAAAAAAGTGTAAGTTTTAAATATTTTTTCCTTGGCGTTTAAGCCATGTTACTGCTGAATACAGGTGACCGCTGATTCAGGTTTTTCCTGAAGAATTTTGTTTGTTTGTTTGTTTCATTTTACGCCTTTTCCCAACAGTATTTTAGTCATATGGGCGGGTAGTTTCCATCGTTCCTGGAGAGTTACACCAGTACTAGACTACCTTCCTCCGTGCTAAACTACCAAAGCATCTCCCGGGGATCGAACCCACGCCAGAGAGGTAACTGGATTAGAAGTCATCGACTCAAACCCCTCGACCACGGAGGCGGTCGTTCCTGAAGATATAACTTAGCACCTCTTTATCCTATGTAGAAACTGTACACCAAAGCAGTTTCATGTCTTCTCCAGATATATTCATTGATCGTGTTTTAATTTTGCCACATGGCCTCAATGTTGCATTTGCGGAAACTTATGACATAAAACTTTTGTTGACGAACAGTATACACAGAAACATTTGTGCATTCGTTGGGTTTTATAATGTCAATATGATTTCGCACAAATTTAATTAGGAACTAAAACACGATCAAAACCAACGTTATATAACCAAATTTTTTGTGCAAATGATAAGCGTACTATGCTTCATAATGATTTACACACTTATTGACTAATAAAATACGCCTAAACGTGCCGTAATTAAGCACAAGAAACACACTGGCAGTAACAAAAGTTATTCATAAGAACTCCAGGACATATTTTGAGATATCACAAGAACTCCGTAACATTTGAAAAATCGGGTATACATTTATTAGCCCGGGCTTTATGTTTGCAACTCTCTACTATAATTAGGTGATTATGTATAGCAACGAAGAAGATCAAAATGAAAAAGTCAATATGTACGAATTAGCAAGTAATTTTGGAAATTTTTCTCAAAAACTACCAGATTTTTTTTTAAACGGCGACGAAATATGGACTAAAATATTTTTTCGGAAACATAATACAATATGTAGGGCAAGCTTAATTATCAAAGTTTAATTTAGCACCTCAAACTCCCCATTTAAAGTTAAAAATAACCATTTTTTACACGAGTTCTCTAAGTATATAGAAAAGTTTTCCACAGAAATCCGTAACGTTTTCCAGGAACTCCGTGACAGTTATCATAAGAACTCCAAACAAGTTATCATAAGAACTCCATCCTTCGTGTAACACTTCCTCCCCCGTGATCCTCTTAACATGAAATGTATTGGCAAAAAATGATGTCACAGCAGTGTTATATAATGTATTACATATGTGTTAAATGAAAAAAATATGCAAATGGTTATATTTAATATCAAATGAAAAACAAGCAAGGCCATGTGATAATAAAGATACATGAGCTTTTGAAATAGGCTGTTTTATGGCTTTTGCAGTTTTTATGCTTTTGAATGGAGATTTAGATGTTTTTTAATATTATTATTATGTATGTTTGATTGATAGTATTCCATTTTCAGTAATGAGTAAGATTTATTGATCTGTCAGATTGAACTGAAATAGACACTTCTGTGATGTTCGATTTATTCTTAAGGCACACATATACTTGTGGTATTGTATGTCCATGTATTGTTACTGTTGTTATAATTTTAAAATATGATCATTATTCATTAATTTATCATATAAACAGGTTGCTTATCAGAAGATACTGCAGTTATCGTACGTAGATAAATTTCTTGATGCCATTCAACTTGAGTTTAGAAACAAGTACAAAGATGATTTACAGAATTCTGCCCTGTCCAGTAACTTTGATTTTAGACAAGATTTTGACCGAATTTTGTTTGAAGTTGAACATGCTGCCAAAAAGCAAATACAGAAGGGAAAGTAAGTTATTTTTGAGTTAGCCAACTTAAAGTTTTATACATTATATAATATTATCATCATTTATGATAAATTTAATATTTCTTCTTCATAATTCAGTGGTGTATAATTATATATCCTTACCTGATTTAAGGATCATTACATACCCTAATGGAAATTCTAAATTTAGAATCATTTGGTTTGCTTCTGAGTATTTTTTTTCTGAAAACTACATACATATTGGAAGAATGTGGTCAAGTGTTAGTTGTTTGGTTAGGATGTGAGTGGTATAGTGTTTGAATCTCGATCCAAGAAACCAAAAATATTAGTTTTCCTTTTAAAGTGATGTGAACATTTTTGTCAAGAAAATAGCCAAGATTTACAAAGAACAAGTATGATGTGTTTTAAAAAATATAAATATTTTATTGCAACTCTGGCTAAGCAGAATTCCATATCTATCAACTTCAAGCTGTTATACATTGTAGCCAAAAATCTAGACTGTAAAAGTGTTATATATTTTTACAAATTGTTTATGTATCTTGGAAGATATTTGTATGATTTAAGTCTTATTTAATGCCCTACACATTGAAACAGGGTTTAGTTGTTTAATAGAAGAGATGTGTCATTCTTGATACTTGTAAAAGTCAAAAGGGGAGTTTATCGTAAGCATGTGCATTTATCTGATCACTTGTTATTTTAAGTCACTTCACCTCTTGAGTAGGTCCAAAATGAAAACAAAACAGAACTAAAAAATTAGTGATTGAAATTATGGGAAAATATCTTTGAAGATTTAAAGTGAAATAGTGTTTATATTGATAAACCAGGAAAAAAACTTTATTTCCTATTACCAGAAAGCTATGTATAGATATTGGAAAAACAGGATGTGTAATTGCTATTTAAAGTAACAAAGGAATCATGTAGAATCTTCTGGGCTCAATTTTCTCTCTATATATTAAAGGACATATTTTTACAAGTTACTTTACTTTTAAAGTAAAATACAAACTGACAGGAATAGTTTACACTGAAGCATTTATTATTATATTATGTATGGACTTCTCAAAAAACTTAACTATTTATATTAAATTGACTTGCATAAAGTTAAAACTTGTGAGTTAATAGTATATTAAATATTTTTTTGTATTTTAAGTATGAAGTAGATTGCTTTGAATTTGAATAAGTTATAATGTGTTAAAATTATAGAAGGTTTCTGATTTTTTTCCTCCCGTGTCAAAAGTGGCAGCCACCATTTTGGTGGCCAATACTCTGAAACTAAACTTAACAACAAACATAAAACAATCATCACATATTTTAAAAGTTCTGTGTGGTATCTGTAAATTGTGTAGTTACAATTGTCTGATTTTCAAAACATAGAGTGATGAAGAGTTTTGAAGAGTCCGAGAAAAGCAAGAAGTCTGTGAAATCTATGATAGAAAACAAGAAGGAAGAACCACCAAAAAAATCTGGCAAGGGAAAAGAGAACAAACCAGTTAAAAGTAAGTTATTTAAACCATTTATTATGTCTCAATTATAGTTTCATACTTAGACTCGTAATAGTCATTTATAATGTAGTCTACAGGGCCTTAGTTACCTTACAGGCCCTCAGGTAGGAGAATTTTACTCGTTTTGAATAAAAAAAAAAGGGAATTTTGTCAACAAAAATATTCATATTGTTAAAGTATAAGATATTCTGTAATATTTGTTTTATAAACGGAAATTTCAATATGATGTTGTCACGGGTCAACTGCTTAAGGCAGGTGAAACTATATTCAAGAAAAGCAAGGAGTCCAAGACATGGGGAAATAAAAAAAAATTAAGAAAATAACTGAACAAGTTCAACATGATGAACTTCTTATACATGTAATAAGAGAGTTATGGTAGTCAGTGACTATTCAGTGTTTTTTTCCTTATATAACTGATACCGAAAAATGGCACTGTTCCCAATAGAAAATAGACAACAAATTTCCAAATTCATGACTGATAAATTCCCAAAATAACAAATAATTTCCTCAAAAATTGGCAAATTTAAAGGTAAACAAAAACATAAATGCCATTGATAAGTGAAATGCAATAAAAATCAAGTATAACCACATTCAAGAGTGATATTCGTCCTACTTTTAGTGTTTCACACCTTAACATTATTTATGTACAATTGTTATAATTATCTTTTTTTTTCAACCTCAAGAAGCAAAAATAATCATTAAAGATAAAAATACATGGTTTTAAAGTGTTTATTATGCAAAATTTTCATGTCATCCTGGATAAAAGAAATTCCCAAAGAACATTTTGCATCTTATGTAAAATTGCCAATTTGAGTCAAACCGATGGATTTTTTCCCAATCTGTCCGGTATCGGCACCATTTTCAAAGAAGGGAAAAAAAAACACAGCTATTGGTACACTGTGTCTCACTTAAGTAAAGTTTATTTTTGAACAGTGAAGAGTAATGGTATTCATATACAGTTTGATAACATCACTAGTAATACTGATTTAAGTTTAAAGCTGCATGCCACCAGATCAATGAATAAAGTTTAAACGGGAAAAAAACAACTTGTAAAATATACATGTAATAATAGTAGTTTTATAGATTGGCATGTTTCCTTATTGGTATACTTTGACCTTAATGTGTCAAATTTGTGTAAAATCCCATTCTCTAGCTACATGTATATATGAGCCGCGTCACGACAAAACCAACATAATGGGTTTGCTACCAGCATGGATCCAGACCAGCCTGCGCATCCGCACAGTCTGATCAGGATCCATGCTGTTTGCTATCAGTTTCTCTACTGTTATAGGGTTTGTAAGTGAACAGCATGGATCCTGATCAGACTGCGCGGATGGGCAGGCTGGTCTGGATCCATGCTGGTCGCAAAACCATTATGTTGGTTTTGTCATGACGCGGCTCATATATCTCTCTGATTTCAGACACCCCAGTTAAAGAACAAGAAGTTAAGAAGACTTCCTCGGTACCTATGGCAACCAGTAACACAAGTAACGGGGAGCTTGATGAGGAGACCATTAGGAAAAACAGAGAAAGGTTGTTTGGTCCTGCAAAGAAAAAGAAGTCTGCTGCAGATGTGAGGTCAGTGTAAATTTGTATTAATGCAATGTTTGTTTTTGTTGTTTGTATGTTTTTGTTGTTTTTTTATTGTCTATGAAAGAAAATGATTCAAAATTATGTAAAACAATAGCTTTCCTTAATGTATGATTTTACTGTAATGATAAGCTGTAAGCTTAAGTCAAGCCTTAAACTAACTTCCGTTCTGCAGTGGTCATTGAAAGAATTATATTAGTTCTATATAATCATTCAAATCTACATTTTCAGATTTTATTTATTTAATTTAACATTGTGCAGGAAACTAAGAGTTCTCTATATGTATTTAAGTTAGCAATGCGGAAATATTGGCGAATTTAGCGGATCAACAAAAAATCACTAAAATTTCATCTAGTGTAAATATCAACCAACCTGTCATTATCTACCCTTCCATGATCTGCTTACATTTCCTCATGTGAAATGTTTGGAATTTTTCACTCGCTTTTTTCGTCACACAGAAATATCTACTTATTGATAATGCAGTTGCGCACTGGTCAGCAACATATTTTTGAATGAATAAAAAATCTTTTAAAATTTAATCACATTAGTTTTAGAATTAATTAAAACAGTTTCTGTAATTTTCATACATGTTTAATTATTTACATTTACCAATAGTAAAAGCCCAAAAAGTCCGGACAATAACAAGAAGCGGGTAAAGGTTGGTACCAAGTGGGTCCTGGGTGGTACATCAGAGGATGCTAAAGAACTTGACTATACCGACGGCACAGCTGACAACCTCGATGTGAACGGTGTTGGCGTGTCCCTCAAGAATGAAGAGGTTGATCATTTAGACTTATTTGGTCATTTACACACTAAAA
The DNA here is from genome assembly GCF_026571515.1 of Ruditapes philippinarum. Classification (NCBI taxonomy): domain Eukaryota; kingdom Metazoa; phylum Mollusca; class Bivalvia; order Venerida; family Veneridae; genus Ruditapes; species Ruditapes philippinarum. The sequence goes on from NW_026858300.1 coordinate 19,290, forward strand.
GTTTAAAAGATTTTCTCTGTATATAATTAATATAATGTGGCATTTTTTATGAATTTTGTACATAAATTGAGGGATTTTTATTACCCAGATTTTTACTTGTTTCAAGATTAGACTCTGTGTGTTAGAAGAATGATATTCTTTTGTTAGTTCAAGATTTTAGTTTATTTTTTATCATTTTATACAAAATTAAAATTAATATTGAACAGGGACTTGAGAAAACAACCCTTAATGTCATTTTACAAATGACGTTAAAAGATGTTTACATTGTTAGTGGTGTTAATAATAAAAAAGTGAATAACTCTTAAAATGTTAAAGATAAATATGAATAGGAAACATTAAGCAAATTTCAAAAGTGTTTTTAGCTCACCTGTCACAAAGTGACAGGGTGAGCTTTTGTGATCGCTTTTCGTCCAACGTCCGTCTGTCCGTAAACTTTTACTTTAAATGACATCTCCTCATAAACCACTTAGCCAATTTCATCCAAACTTCACAGGAATGTTCCTTTGGTGGTCACCTAAAAAAATTGTTCAAAAGAATTTAATTCCATGCAGAACTCTGGTTGCCATGGCAACCGAAAGAAAAAACTTTAAATATCTTCTTTTAAAAAACCCTAAGAGCTAGAGCTTAGATATTTGGCATGAAACATCTTCTAGTGAGTGTCTACCCAAGTTGTTCAAATGAAATCCCTGGGGTCAAAATTGGCCCCGCCCCAGGGGGTCATTGATTTTCCCTATGTGCATATAGTAAAAACTAAAAAAAAAATCTTCTTTTAAAGAACCCAAAAAGCTAGAGCTAAGATATTCAGCATGAAACATCTTGTAATGAGTGTCTACCAAATTTGTTCAAATAAAAGCCCTGGGGTCAAAATTGGCCCCGCCCTTGGGGGTCATTGATTTTCCCTATATGCATATAGTAAAAACTTAAAAAATCTTCTTTTAAAGAACTCAAAGAGCTAGAGCTAAGATATTCAGCATGAAACATCTTCTAATGGGTGTCTACCAAGTTTGTTCAAATAAAAGCCCTGGGGTCAAAATTGGCCCCGCCCCTAGGGGTCATTGATTTTCCTTATATGTGTATAGCAAAAACTTAAATAATCTTCTTTGAAAAAAAAACAAATAGCTAGAGTTTAGATATTAAATATGAAACATCTTCTAGTGAGTGTCTACAAAGTTTGTTCAAATAAGAGCCCTGGGGTCAAAATTGGCCCTGCCCCAGGGGGTTCATTGATTTTGCCTATATGCATATAGTAAAAACTTAAGAAATTTTCTTTGAAAAAACCCAAATAGCTAGAGTTTAGATATTAAGCATGGAACATTTTCTTGTAAATGTCTACAAAGTTTGTTCAAATAAAAGCCCTGGGGTCAAAACTGGCCCCCCCCAGGGGTGTCATTGTTTTTAACTATATGTGTGTAGTAAAAACTTTAAAATCTCGTTTTAAAAAACCCAATGAGCTAGAGCTTAGATGTTTAGCATGAAATATCTTCTTATGGATGTCTACCAAGTTTTTTCAAATAAAAGCCCTTGGATGAAAATTGGCCCTGCCGAGGGGGGTAAGGAGGGGTGAGATCATTGTTTTTCATTACATGTGTGTAGTAAAAACTTAACATTGAGAAACATCTTCTAATGAGTGTCTTCCAAGTTTGTTCAAATAAAAGCCCTGGGGTTTAAACTGGCCCCGCTCCGGGGGGCCTATATACAGGTGAGCGACCTCAGGGCCATCATGGCCCTCTTGTTATTTATTTCAAGAGCTTTAGAATTGAATTTCTTTAAGAATTAATATGTAAAGTAAGTGATGTTAAGGGTTTTTTCTTATGTCCGCAGTCCTAAATGAATTGAAAAGGTGCCCATTCAGTAACTGAATACATTGTATATTAACTATATTTACACAGCTTGACTATGTTGGTAGAATGAAAGGAGAGTTGAGGGGTATTGAAACAGAGTCAGAGAGTGAAGAAGAAGAAGAGGAAGGAGAAATTGTCACACAGAAAACTTCTAGGTAAATATTGTGGTATCTTATATGGATCAAATAAACACTAATAGTTATTCTAAATAGCTATTCCTCATAGAGTCTGATAATTACCTTAATTTATCTTTTGAAATTTATTTTGGAATCTGCCTAATGGCCTGTTTTCAAAATTACATATTCCAAGAAGAATAACAACATGTTTTCCTCTTCAACATCAGCCTGAATGTTTACAAATTTTAAGTCATTTTAATGAGATTTCCCGCTTATTCAATGCACAAGTCGATTGTTATCACAGCATATCCACTCCTGAAGCAGTGTCTATTCTAGTATTCCAAGAACTGGGGGGATTTTTATCAAAAAGTGAGAATTTATAATAACATTTGTTGATCTTTTTCCTTCTTTCTGTATGTAAAATTTCCCCCATATTTGAAATGCTCAAAACTATGTGTGAATTGCTGAAGAGGGAAATGAGGCAAGATGTTACCTATGTTCTGGCCATCTGTTGCCGGACATTTCATTGGTTTTGTTTTTGCACCAAACCGGCCGCGATATTTTTTAGAGTTTAACTATTTCCTTGTCCCGGCAGTGTGTGTATTTTTTTTAGGGATTTGTAAATCCAAAATGTATGATGTAGATATGAAGGTGTGTATATGCCAGTACTTGGAAAATAATGTCAAGATTATATTTGTACATTTACAGTAAGAAGAGCAGTGGAGGAATGTTCAGTATGTTTAAAAATCTTGTTGGCTCGAAAATGTTGACAGAGGAAGATCTTGCCCCTGTCCTGGACAAGTTTAGGGAACATCTTGTTTGTAAGTGTAAATTGGGACCATATCTCTGTGAAATTTATTTCAAATGTTTAATATATTTAATATTTAATGATTGTTTGTTGTTACCATATATACATATTATAGAATTACCATATTTAATTCTGGGTGGCAGATATAGTCTTTTGTTTATATTTTTAGTTGCATATCTATTAACTTTGTCAAAAGCAGTAAGATGTGCCGATTTATTTGTAAAACATCATGGCTGTCAGAATAGATTTATAATGAGAACCATCAATGGCCAATTAGATCAAATAGAAAACTAGACTAGAATTATTTTTGGAAGACATAAGTTTTACAAAATGTCCAAATTTTCTTAAATTAATTTTTGTCATTAATATTATGGTAGTAAAAAGTTTACAGAAACTTTATTTCACAATAATACATTTTCATGTAGTTAAACAGAATAAAACTTTTCTCTAAATAAGAACCAGACCAGTGTGTTATTGTATATGAGCATGTTTTTTTTCCACAGCTAAGAATGTTGCTGCCGATATTGCCGTCAAGCTTTGTGAATCTGTCTCAGCTAAATTGGAGGGAAAAGTTCTCGGAACATTTAGCAGTAAGTAACAAGTATTATAACAGACTTTCATTATACTGATCAATTTTTTTTTGTGCATCTGTGAAAAGTGTTTTTATTAAGATCTTCATATTCAGTATGTTTGTTATAAATTTGAATAGTAAGTGATAGTGAAAGTCAATACCAATGTTAAAGGGTAAGAAGATTTTTTGTCGAGTTAAAAATATCTTTTGTGGTGTGCATTTGAACATTACAGGCTACCCATGATTGAGTTGTTAAGATCAATGACTTCAAACCACTTGCCTCTTACTACTTTAGGTTTGAATCCTGCTAGGGACGTTGGATTCTTACATGTAAGGAAGCTATCCCTCTGGCTTATTAAATGTTAGTGATTCTAATCAGGTGCCTCTAGTGACTGAAATAATGTACAGAGGGGCATCTGAGGTCTTCACCAATAAAACTGGAAAGTCACCATATGACCTTTACTGTGTTTGGTGCGCCATAAGACCCGACAACAGCAATAATATAAGAAATGTTATTATTCATGATTTAAAGGAATAATTCACAATAAAATGCTGGTAAACGTTATTTTTAACAACGTTAAAACGTGATGGATGGAAATATTTTATAAATCATGAAATGTTATCTGTGTTTCAGGTATCAACAGTACCGTGAAGACGGCTCTGACCGAGTCACTGGTACAAATCTTGTCTCCAAGACGTCGTGTTGACATCCTCCGTGACGCCATGGACTCTAAACAGAAAAAACAACCCTACTGTATTACATTCTGTGGGGTGAATGGTGTCGGAAAAAGCACAAATCTTGCCAAGGTATTTTACAATAATTATAATAAATACTTGTCCAAGTATAAAAGGGGACCTTCGTAATGGAGAAAATAAAGTTGTCAACTAAAAATCACTTACCTTTAACTTCTTTTGGTTTGAATTCCATCAAGAACTTAAGATTCTTTCATGTGTCCTAGTTACCCAGTTTGCTCAAGGGTTCTCTTTCAATGTTCTTTTTCACCTTACACACCTGAGAATAGTATGAGAAATCACCACATAACCTTTTCAGTTTGGGTGTTTTTTAAGATCCATTTAAAAAATATTTACTGAAATACAAAACAAAACTATTAATTATTGATACAATTATTTTACTCAAAGATGAGCATAGTATATCTTTAATGATTCTTCTGTTACAGTATTGTCTAAGATTTTCTATTCTGGTGTTTTCATTTATCAGATTTGTTTTTGGCTGATTGAGAATGGATTTCGTGTTCTGATAGCAGCATGTGACACATTTAGGGCGGGAGCTGTTGAGCAGCTTCGTACCCACACACGTAAACTGAATGCGCTACATCCGGCCGAGAGACATGGCGGGCAACAGATGGTACAGTTGTACGAGAAAGGTTATGGTAAAGATGCTGCCGGGATTGCAATGGAAGCAATAAATTTTGGTAATTTTATGTAACATGTTTAACAGAATAGGAAAGTTTGGATGTGCGTTTATTGGTGTCTTTTGTAAAGTTTGGCAAGCAGTTGTATGTAAGCTCAAAAATGCCACATGTATTACTAATATATGTTGAATATATACAGCTTGAGATAGCCACATTGTTTGACTGGTTAAGTTACCGACGCAGAAATATTGGCGAATTTCGCGAAATTGATGAAGATCCCTAAAATTTCTGTGGCATAAATATCAATTAACATGTCATTAAATTCTACCTTTTGCATGATTTGTTAATATTTCCTCATGCAAAATATCTGGACTTTTAAATTCACTAATTTTACGACATGCGAAAATATTCACTAATACAGTATATTGATCAAATCTCTTTCATTTATTTACAGCTCAATATTGCCTCATATTGATCAAATCTTTTGTATATTTACAGCTCTTGATTGCCATATATTGATATAATCTCTTGTATGTTTACAGCTCTATATTGCAATGTATTGATGAAATGTTTTGTATATTTACAGCTCTTGATTGCCATATATTGATATAATCTCTTGTATGTTTACAGCTCTATATTGCAATGTATTGATGAAATGTTTTGTATATTTACAGCTCGAGATTGCCATATTGATATTGTCCTTGTTGATACCGCTGGACGGATGCAGGACAATGAGCCTCTCATGAGAGCACTTGCTAAGGTATACATGAATCCTTTAATAGATAGCAAATATAAGAATAAATAAAGAGAAAGAGAGAAAACTAAGTTAAAGAAAGAAAACTAAAAGAAAAAATAAGTAAAAAGGGAAAAGAAATACATGCAAAACTGAGATCTTTTCTAGAAAAAGTATATACTTAGTAAATCAATTTTGATGTAAATTATCCTCAAGGGTGCCGTACGACCAAATCTTAGCTATGACCATGGGTACGACGAATTATAAAACGGCACCCATCTGGCTTTTGGAAGGTTATATCATGTATGTTCTATATAAGTGTTTGATCCAGCTTGAAATAATGTATTGTGGTATATTTTGGGCTATTAGTGAAGGCCAAAAAGTTTCAATATGATCTTACTGTTGCATATGTGATTAATTTGTAAAAAAAGAGACCTGAAGATTTATGCTATGTTATATATTACACAAAGTATCAAACTTGTATTGCAGTTAATCAAAGTGAATCAACCAGATTTGGTGCTGTTTGTTGGCGAGGCCCTGGTAGGTAACGAGGCCGTTGATCAGCTGACAAAGTTTAACCAGGCTCTCGCTGACCACTCCAACATGACCAATCCAAGACTGATAGATGGCATTATACTGACCAAGTTTGACACTATTGATGATAAGGTATTATTCATGTTTTTTATTTTTTTCCTAAATTGTATGTGTTATCGGTATATGTTCCGATATAAACTATTGTATGCTAGTATAATACAAGGTGTTTGGCAAGGGTTATATAGGAAATAAAAGTTTATTGACAATCATAACAACAATGTTGTTAACAAATTTATAATACTGCAGTGCACAAGTAAATAAAAATATTGCTGTAGTCATGTATACAGATGATAGAAAGTCATGATTATCCAATGAAAATCATTGTTACAAACATGCAATTTTTATATTTGTAGGTTGGAGCTGCTATCTCCATGACTTATACCACAGGTCAACCAATTGTCATTTGTTGCGTACAGGACAGACGTACACAGATTTGAGAAACCCTCAACGCTAAAGCTGTTTGTTCATGCCCTTCTCAAGTAACATTTCTACCTCCATTGTAGAGAGTAGATAAAAAGGGGAGAGTACTTATCTCTCTGTGAGAATTGGTATACCTGTGACATGACATTTGTTTGACTTGCAGTAACTTTTATCTTTCAAATATATTCAAGCTTTCCAGAAGCGTGCGTCTGCTCTTGTCGGCTGTTAATGTCCTTTTGACACAATTTGTAACCTGAAAAGAGCAAATGAGAGTATTAATAAATTGACAGTTTTCTAAAATAGATAAATCTTTTGAAGTATCAAATTCATCTGCTTCAATGAAAGTGCTTATTATTTAGTGTGTCCATAATTTCTGACTCTGGAATATAAATTGTCATTTCTGAAAATGCTATGTGAATCTTTTAATGGTTTGGTCAGTTGGATTTTAAAGTCTAAATTCCACTAGTCATTTAAAATGTGTATTAGATCTATTTGCTACCTTGACTCGGGGGGAGGGGTACGGGCGAATAAGTCTAGAATTGGTATTTTTTTCATGCTTTATTATATAAACTGTGCAATCATGTTACATACAGTGTATATTTATTCAGATATTGATATTTCTAACGTTCTTTAAAGATCCTGTATGTTTTGTGATTGATATTGTTACTGTGTGAATACCACACTTGCAAAAAGTTATATATGTATATAATTATGCAAATAAAACAATTTTCAACCATCAAAGAATGTGTAAAATGTGTACTGCAAATATTTGTGCACATTATATTTAATCAATAAAACACAAGCGTTCATTTCTTATTGGAAAATTTGACTTAAAATTTATAGAAAATAAATTTCTAATTACCTCCCTTTATTTACATGAAATGTTAAATTGGGAAATATCTTTATAAATAATGCTTATTGGAACTTACAATATTGACAAATCTTAATTTGAGCATCATATCTATGAAATAAAACTATGAAAAAAATGTGTTACAGGATCTTTAACTTTTTTATTTGAGATTTTTGTTGATACGTTTCCTAAAAAAATTTAGGCCTATCAGTGTTCTGGTTTTTACTTTTAAGAAAAGGTGTGTTTTTTTTTCCCTTTGAGTAAATGGTTCAGGGTCAACATGTGATTTTTAAGATTACTTTTATTGTTTCATTGTGCTAATCTTGAAATAAGATATTGTCATGGCGATATATTTGTCATTTAAGTATCATATCATTTCTTTTACGAGGCTCATCATGTCTTATATTAAAAGAGATACTAACTCTTGCCACACTAAAGATCTTAAATAGACTTGTCCATCTTTCAATTTATCATTTTTAGGGGAGAATTTCAAAATGTATACTGATTGAATAGGGAACAGTGTAGACTATGATCAGACTGCATGTCTGTGCCCTTTGATCTTTGTCTGCACTAATTATATGGTTAGAATTTGTTTAAAACAGCTGGCTAAAGGCTATAAGCTTGTTATTTGTTAGCAGAAAATAACACAAGGTAATTGTTTCTATAAATCAAGAAAATTGTCCTTTTTGTCAAACATTTACTTTCTTGCTGAACTTAGTGTTTTTACAGGTTTGACATTTAACCTTAATTAGGAACTCCTTAGGTAATATAGTGTTTTAGGCAATAGTAGTGTGATATAATTAATACTCGCCTATGCCATCACTATATCGCCAGGCCAGCCTTTATTTTTGTTCAGGCTACCCTATTCTTGTGGAAGCTCAATTTTATTATTAGGATATTTGAACCCTTGAAGTAACATGAAATGATCCGAACTTAAATTTAGATGAATCAGCAAACTAATACTTAAAATGATAGTTCTTTTATATAAGTGTGAAGCAGATATCCAGTAAAAAAAATTGAATGATGTAATTTTGCATTTACTAGACTATCAATTAATGAACTGTGTTTAAGCATTGTATAGATTTGGTAGAATGTTTGTCATTTATTTTGCTTGTAAATATCTGAAATCTCATTATTTATTGTAAATTCTATGTTAATATGTTGATTTTAAATGTTATATTTTATGCCTTTTTTCATAATATGATCATAGTTGTTACATTATGTTATCAGATATATGTTATAGGTTTTCCCAGCATCAAAAAGGGCCAGTTATTAATATAAACACTTCTAGTGAATACAATGTTAATGATGTGCCTTTCGTCGGCATTCACATTGATGCCAACTTACTTGACTTTAATACTGTCCTATGCTCATTCTTTAAGTACTTTCAAAGTTTCATAGTAAAAATCCCTCTATGGTTGATCGGGCATTCCCCAAATTCACTAAAGGTGGAGTCCATTTAATAAATTTAGGGGTTGAAGGTTAATGTATGATCTCATTGGGCTATTATTCTCATTGAGACAGTCACTTAACCTTTTGAGTAGTTGTGTACACTTGAAATGATAATAAGGCCTATGTCACTGGTGTACAATCTGGTGAGCCTCACCCACTAATTTTTGCAATCTTACCAGATCTTTTACCGTTGGCTGTTTCATCTATTTATTATTGTAATAGTTTGATATTGACATACCTGAAGCTACAAATGGACTGTTCTGAATTCAAGTCCGGGGCACATTTTGCAGTGAGATCAGACTATGTATTCTGTTTACTGCTCAATATATCATGTTATATTTTCACATTAAAATACCTGAAATTTTAATGGACTGTTCCACAGTCAAAGTAGTGTGGACAAGTTCATTACACAAATTCTGTTTTAAGGGTTTAATTGTTGTATAGGATTAATTCACATTTTTTCACATCTGTGCTGTATATTGATATATATCTATATTGTCTAAACTATGGAAGGTCACATTTGTATTATTTTATCAGAGACTTTTGTAACATAAAGCTTCTTGACTTTATTATTGATTGTATGGAAGTTCACATTTATAATACTTTATTATTATTGATCGTATGTTAAGATGATGATGTTTTTCATGTCACAGGTTGTTATTTAAATGCCAAGAGGTTCTGGAGATTTTAATGTTTAATTAAATCATATTTTATACATATTCTGGTCTTTGTTGTTTTTTCCCTAGTATTATGAAATTTCAGCAAGTAGTGCAATGCATATCTGCTATAAATGCTGTCAAATACAAGTATCTGGAGTGTCAAATTATGAAATGAAAGTAGTTCTTGTGCGCGATCTAACACAGTATAAAAGAAATGACCATTATATCATCATGTAAGAAATTGCAACATGCATTTGTATAGATCAAGCAAAGTTTGCTATATTTATCAGTTACTTATATATGGAAAGAGTAACAATCTTCAAAGAAAAAAGTAGTAATTTTTTTAGATCTATTTAAGTAGCTCCTAATAAAATGTCCTTGTAGAATTGCGTATAGCAATGCACTGCTGTTATCTTATTAATGAGTATATTTCAATTGGTACATTTGTTTTCTCAAGGAATATTCAATAAATAAACCGAAAATGATGATAAGATATTTAAATGAAAAATTAGTCCGCGTCTATCTGGAATGTCATATTTCCATGTTTTCTTTTTTCTTCTTTCAAAATAATGAAGATTCTTAAATACTAATATAACCGCATTGAAGTTGTCTGTGATAACTGCTGTATTTTAATAGTTTTGAGTATTTTTTTTTCAAATATGTTAAAGAATTACAATTTAGACGGAATTAAGTATTTGCTATCTAAACAAAAACCGTGTACATGTATATTGAAATCAATGCGACGCGTTAAAGAACACGTGACTTACCATACGACCAAAGTGAGTCTTTATCACTTCACAATGTCTATGAGATGGTGGAAAGATATTATATATGGCTTAAATAAATTCTAGACCATGTTACTAAAGGTGCTAAGTACTAGTGATAGAAAAAATATGCCGACACGTAATATTTGTGAAACGCACATTTTCATGATTTTGTTTACTTTAAACTTTACGGTACCATCATTTCAATGTCGCAGAGCTCTCATTGCTTTCAAATGACAAACTTTCGTTATATCGAACTCACCAATAGATTTCAGCGTTGATGTAAGCTAGAAATGTTTTCGACCAGGAATTTACAATTTTAGCAGAAGTGTTTTATTTTCAAAATTGTCAGGTACATGTGTATTTCTTTATCACATACACGTGCCGATCTTGCGACTCCGTAAAAATGGTAATGCACGGCCGGCCGTGCATAGATATTTTGACGTGGCGTCATTTGTGTTATAGACGCGCATCGCGTTATTATGGAGGCTGACTCGTGTCATTCGTTTTTTCGCCCGCGAACCCGCCAAGCGAAAAGTCGAGAATTAACAAGTAAAATGGCGGGGAATGAAACTGCAAGGGCGAGGCGAAGTTTAATAAATAGCGGTCCCGCTAATTAGCGTGCTTTCACTCCGCGTTACCGCGATTTTATTTCTTAAATTTCGCTTCGCCCTGTGCCGCCGCTTATTGGCGAATTTTCGCACCGCGGCCCCGCCAATTTAACTTATCAATTCTTGACTTTACGCTTGGCGGGGTCGCGGGGGCGAAAACAAGAATACCACCATACGTTTCACTAAAAGCATGTCAATGTAAATATGATTCCTTTGCAGTCTAACAGTCTTTATTTTGGGTATATGATAAAAAGGGAATATTGTATTTGTGTAAAGGTTCATTACTGCAATTATTGAACGAGTTGAATAAAAAAATATTTTGCTCGCTCCGGACTCGCATAATATAAATTTATTCAACTCGTTCAATATATTTAGTATTAAACCTACACTCATTCAATATAAGGACCATTATGCCTCAGAAATGATGATATTTAAATTTCTCAAAAGTTTTTTCTTTTTTGTGTACTTTTATAAAAATAAAAAAAGCCTACTCATTAGTCAATTGCCTAAACGACCTTTTTTATTGCCTTCGAAATTTAGTAGTTATAGTGATTTAATATTTCATATGAAAGTCAAAATTCTACTTTATTACATTTTGTTACTTTTTAGTTTTATGAAAAATCATTTTACATTCTTCAAATAACAATCATCTAAACATGCTCTTATTCATTATTCAAATGTTACAATTCATGAAAAGGCTTTCTCCTTTGAAGAGTTCAAATTTAGACAGGATACGCAGTGATGCAAATATACATTTACACTTTTGAATTTTCTATGCATAAGAATTAGTTCTAGCCAAAACAATACATTTTGAAATGAAAGTAAGAGTATACGGCCGCTTCGACCTTGTCTTCGAATTCATAAGGGAGCAGAGATAGAGGATCGGTCCTTAACGATGACGCTGCAAAGAACATTTCCTATCTACAGTAGTGTAAGCTAACAAATGATATGGGCATATAAATAAATGTTGTAGTGATGAGACCAACATGAATTAAGTAGTGGCGAAATTTTATTAAAAGAAGAGGGGACTTAAAATATTGTTCCTGTTCTCTGTTTATACATGAAGAGCTATATATTTTATAGGTAGAATGGTATATTTGAAGGAAGTTTTATGTTTACTAAGTACTAAGTACTATGTACTTTTAATATGTTACCTCAAAATAAAATCATTAGATCTACCTGTATTTGACAAAGAAACATCAAGATATTTTTACAGGTGATGTCTCTTCCAACGAGTTTTAACATCCGCAGGCCAGCTAGCGTCTTCTCAATTTTCATATTTCCCAAGGGATCTCAATTGTAAGAATCTGCTGGTAATTGTTAAATAAACTAATCTGAAGCTGGGACTAATATTATCATGGAGTTGAATAGACTAGTGTATGTATATCTGTGATATTATGTAGTGTATCTTTTTGTCCCAGTCTGAAGCAAACATTTTTTCACGTGCATACTGTACTGTATAGATCTAGTTCTATATTTTTTTTAAGACAACAAAAAACATAAATTAGATCAATGGCTTAGGAAAATAACTGAGTAAGTGAAAAAGCTAATAGAACAAGGTAGCAAATGTATTTTTTTGTAATAAAAATCCAGAAAATAAACAAAGCATGCCATCTCTGATTATTTTAGTAGTCATTAACCCTATGTAGCGCGTTTTTGTTTTGGCGGGAATGCTCACGTTGACTGTCTATTTTTAGACGTGACCCACTTACGCCCAACGTATCAAAATATGTGTATTTATACAAATAAATGTTATTCAATGATTAAAGGGCTCAAATATAAGAGCAATACATAACATTAATCAAATGAAACGATAAAAACAAAATGTCATTTTCTCAATCATTTGAAATCCCCAACTTTCATCGAATTCCCCCAATTGTTGTAATGTTCTAAGCGACTCATAATTGGTTATTTTTGGAAGTAATCATGGCGAGGTTACGTTTTCCTGGCCGTCCTGGCCATCGCTTTGATCGTTTAAGCCTTCGGTATTTTGCAGATGACATTAAGAATTCGCAGGACCCATCTTTAGCATTTTTGCCACAATTCCAACACGGCCTCAAATCATTTAGAGACATCGTTGGTTTGTCGGATGAGGTAAAACATATTTGTATTTCCATCGGCTTTCAAAATGGCCGACATCGCGAATAAAAACAAGCGTATGCATTGAAAAAGTGAACGTATTTAATGCGTAGAAGAACAAAATTAGTTATAACAATCAATCCCGCAATTATTGATTCAAGCTGATATGCATCACATCTGAAAAATAGTAATTGATCACGTGAATTCAGATTATTTACAAAAATAAGAGGATTCCTTGAGCATAGCATAGCATTGACTGATGCAATTGTATCCTTACCAACATTAACAATTCTGTGAACAAAATCAGGCCATACATTACTGCTTTGAAATTTGGAATTTATTGAATAATGCTATCACAATCTTATCCAAACAATATAATGTCAGTGCAGTATAGATAATGTGTAACAATCTTAAAAATTCATTTGATACCAATATGTAGAAACACATCTACTTCCTGTGATCACAAAAGCTATTACATGTTTACTTTTGTCAGTATAGCGTGTATGCATGTAGTAAAAGCAATAACCCTTACACATGGATTTATGGAATTGTATAGATTTGCAATACATTGATTTTGTTAACTATGTACATTGAGGTATAAGTGGTAACCAAATATATTTTGCCTGCTGCACAGTAAATGGGCCAATTTTTCAAAAATACATGTAATGCAGGCTTTTCAAAAAATATATTGCATTTTCTATTATTTCTTTGTATTTTTATATAGGACTTACTATAAAGCAAATGTGCCCCAAATTTTTTTGTGATAGCATTACCCAAAATAAAGATACAGACATTTTTATACCCTAAAAATGTCCAATTTTACATGTAATGTGTTAGCATCTGTTTTTTTGGTGTTTTTAGAATTAACACCGCTATTATCTGTTTTAATTTATCACTTAAATTTTTTACATGCACATAGAAAATTTAATAACCTTTCCAGTGATATATAATACTTGGTATACATCATCCTGGTTTTTATCGTTAAGATGATTTTAGTAAAATCAGACTTTTGTAATGCATCAGTTTTTTCAAAATTCAGTTGTTACACAAACAAGTATACCTTTAAGCAATTACAAATAAAATAGTACTTTATTGTCTCAATCTAATGAAATATGAATTAAAAACATATATTAAGTGTTTTCAATCCAAATTTTCAAACATTTTTACCAAAATAGGCATTTAAGTGGTAAAAAAACTTTTGTGATGAAAAAAACTGTAACATCCGTCCCCCTCTCATAAAATATGCCAATTATAAAACAATACTCATAAAAAACAATGTTTCTGGTGCTTAATGATAGCCTTACAATGAAAATGTTATAAAAAAATGCCAATTTCTATGTTTATGAGAAAAAAATACAATAATGTAAAAGTTGTCTGTAACATCCGTCCCCGTAACATCCGTCCCCCTATATAAGATGCTTATTAAATCTCACATAAACTGTAACTGGAAAGGGTTTTTACACTAAAACACCAAAGTTACAATGAAAAATGAAGAAATAACAGAAATAAAGCACTAAAATGATGTATTTATAAAAAAAATATTATTTGTGAACGCAAAATTCCTTAATTTTGAAAAAAAATCAATATTTTTTTGCTCTGATAACAAAATTATTTACTTTGAAATAAAATATATATTTTATTTTTTAACATCAAGTGGACCTATGAGTTTATTAAGATAATATTTAAGCTTATATGAATTTATAACAAATATAATCTTTTGTTATTCTGTGTTTACAAACTAAGGGTACAGAAGGGGACGGATGTTACAGAATTGAACTAAATATTCTTTTTACAGTAATACTAAACTTATCTTGTTCTTATGATGCATGATAGAGAAGTAGTAAGCTTTGCAACTGTATAGGAATGTTTCACACAACAAATAAAATACTATTTAAAAAAAACTAGAAGAAACAAACACAAAATTCAAAACAGGATAATTATATAGAAAGACTGGTGCCAAAGATAGAGATGTTGAAAGTATCTTTGTGATTAAAATTGGTCAATTGGTTAAAACATAAATTCTTTAGCCTGAAATAGTTAACAAAACCATGTATCCCAAGCCCCTCATAAACAGTGGGATATGGATCCTAACTCTATTACACACAGAAGGGGCTTGCACTTTATTGGAAGTTAACGAGCTGTATATTGGGAGCTGTGTATATTGGGAAGTGTGATATATTACAAAACAGTAGGGGTGCCAATTAAGGGTGATATATATTATGCTTAAAACAGTGGGAAATACTGCCATATCTGTTTCAAGAATGTCTGTCATTTAGTAATTAAGTTGAAGATCATTTAAGTCAAAGGATTTATTGAACTTCAAAATTTTACAGGCTAAATATGTAGTCACTGAAAAATAAACAAATAAAAAAATATAATTCAACACCCTGATTAAAATTTTTAGATTATTTTTCCCCCCAAAAAAACTCAAGCGCATTTTTTCATACAATTTGACCCATTTAATTATTGTTAATAAGTGAAAGAAACTTGTAAGTAAAGGATAAGGTAAGGATTCCTGTAATGAAAAAGTTGGAATAATTGTGAAAATTATTCTTGTAAATAAACCCTTCGCAAATTTTTTTTGCACCTATAAATTATATTGAATGACAAATAATTCATTAAGTTAAAGCAGTTCATGTACACTGAAATATTTACACAGACAATTATTAAAGTTAGAAAAAATGAGATTATGATACTGAATCATTTAATGAAATCTTTGGATAATGCTGCTAACATTCCACATTAATTTACTTAAAATTTCATCAAATCGATAGAACTTAATTGCAGCAATTTAAAATCTTATAATTTTTAATGAAAATTTTAAAATTGTGTATAATTTATGTATTTAGTAATGAGAAATTCAAAGCTTGCATATGTTTCAATCTGAAAACTTATTTTACTTCACACTGTATCATATCGTTTTTACAAAAATAAATTTTATTATTTAACGAATTTAAAAGAATTTTGTAAATAATTTCATGTATAGAAAAGGTACTGTTGGTATGACATTTTCTTTTTAATGTTATGCATTATCTGGAAACAAAGATTCTTTTGTTTAATTAGCAATGTTTTTATTTTATTCCAAACATTTCAATGTTCATTTCAAATGTAAGATAAATGGAAGAAAACTAAGTCAATGCAACTTTTCATTGTGAAACGCAAATAGTAAGAAACTTTATAATTGTCGGGTATATTTCTACATTTTTCTTCTCATAATTTGTTCAATTTTTTTAACATTTATTGTACTGTACAAAGCATATACTCTTATAAATTACATTACTTTAAAATAAAACCAAAAAAAAGTATAACTATGAGCTTTAAACATCTAGTGTAACATCCGCCCCCCAAAAATGTAACATCCGTCCCCCTGATACAATTCATTTTGGTTATCTGACAAGAAATATACAAAAGAAAGTCCTATAATTTCTACTGTTTTATAAGAAATGAGTTTGCATATTTGATTTAAGTATGATTTGGTGTACCTATCCTTGTTTTATTTCTCTCTGTTTCTAACATGTTTGAAAATTTAATTTTGTGTGAAAAATACTGAAAATTTGAAAGCAAATATTTTTATATCTAAGATGAATTTTCTGGATTTTTTTTTGTAACATTAATCAGAACACATAATATTTTAATAAAATAAAGAGAAATAATACAATTTTTATTATAAACTGTAAGATATTCTGACTTTTAGTATATCTTTGTAACATCCGTCCCCTACCCACACAGTCCGCAAGAGATGTAATATTTTGAAAAAAGTATCCAAAAAGTTATCCTTTCTTTCCAAAAATATTGTCATAGACACCCTAAGGTACTTAAAAAGAGCAAATATTGTCTTGTATGTTTAACTTTATTTTTTGACTTAGATGCTAACACAATTGGCCCATTTACTGTGCATCAGGCAATTTGCAGGTTTCCCATTTGCAAAAACAACTTCTTTGTTACACTGAAGAGTAAGTTAGGCCATTTTTGCTGAAATTATTGTAAATTGTGACATGTGTAATTGTGTACAATAAAAAAAAGTCAATTGGAATAAAATTCTGTCCAAATTATATTCAGTGTGTTGTGGATTAATTGGTACAGTAACATTATAATAAACAACTGTTTTAAATGCATCTTCAGCAAATGTTTACTGCGACTGTTAACAGTTAGGTATGCTGTGGTTGGTTTTTTGAACTTTTGAATTCTTGTTTTTAACTAGAATCATTTCTTGTCAGCAGAAAAAGAAGAAGCATTTACCCACCATGAATGTGTTTTGCAGTTTTCTATAGAACTGAGTTAAACATTTGATTTTTTTTCTTTCGTTCCTCTATAATACTTAATTATTCATCAATTTAATCAGTAAAGGACATTGGGCTTCTAACCTTAATTAATGGAAAAAAATATTGATATTTGAAAATTTGCCTCTAATAGAACTATTCACATTCTTTTATGTCTCCTGTACATTTTTATTTAGCCATTATCAGGTTCAGATCTTGCTAGTGACTTTATTTTTAATGTTGGAACAACCCATTTCTTACATATAGAGGATTTCAATATCACGGAGCCGTTTGTAATAGTATTGAATATGGAATCTGATGGTATTGCATAGAAATTAGATGACAAAGGGGATTTTAGAACTAGTCATTATTGCGCTACTGTTAAGAGTAAGAATATGGTTTAATTAGGAAATTCATAATTGACACTCTAATTACAGGATGATGAATTTGAAGGATTCACTGCTAAAGAACTCAAAGATGGTGAGAAGAAGCTTACTTTGTTTAATAAAGAGCAGCAAAAGAAAGAAGAAATGGAGGCACAGATGTCAGAGCTGGGCGAACCCGTAGAATATGGGGGGGAAAAGCTCAGGAAAATACGTATATCCTTAAAATCTTGGCCAGCGCCAGTAAAACCTGGAGTGAAAATGAAACATGTTGAAAAATCCAATGAAGTCTTACTTGAAGACAAAAGTGTTAGTCCAGGTAAAGCTAAATTTCATTCTACAAAGTTAAAAGGTTCAAAGTTATTTGACCACCGAAAGAAACCAAAGAAATTTAAATTGGACTATAAACATGGACTTCATGATACTGGTAATTTGGAAGGGAAAAGTAAAAAATCCGACATGGACATGGCAAAGTTCTTGCTTGAGAAGGCTAAACAAGCTAACAAACTACAAGAGCAAGCTAAAGCCCGCCGTTTGGCTGCTTCCAAGAAACCCGTCCAAGTTCAGCGAAGAGAGTTTGTATTGCCAACACAGAGTTCGCGTTCATCTCGGGTGATTAAACCAAATAAGAGGTTCTTGGAATCAGATACTGTGAATACAACTGTTATTAAAAAATCCAAATGTGAAGAAATTGTCGAAACTACACCAGAAAAACAACCAGACTCGACTTTCAAACTTGAACGAAAAAAGAGTTTAGACAGTTTCCGTCCAAGTTTCAGTGGCAGTCCGAACAGTATAGGGTTACTTGACCAACCACTCATAGTGGACGGTAAAAGAGACAGAAAACCAAGTTTGAAATTACAAATGTCTGATGATGAGTCCTCCCTGTTCTCTCCTACAAAGTCTGCGATGACCAGTCCATTGGCAGCACCCAAACTGGGAACCAGTCTGTTTGCAGGGTCCCAGTTTCAGAAGGCATCAGAGAAACAGAAATTTAGCATGATGGGATTTGGTGCCTCTAGGTTACACGGAACATCTATTGTTCAGAAAGCCAAGTTGCAACTTAATAGGGCAGCCCTGAATAAGTCAAAAGCAGCGTTGGCGAGGTCACTGAAGGCAGAAATGAAACGTGAAGCTAAATATGCAGAACAAGCAAAACAGTATGAAGCTGAAACCACTACGACAGTACCAACTGATAAACCAGTCATGGAGAAAGGTATGTTGTAATTTGCACTGTTTTATAATGAAAATATTTACACTGTTGCTTGTTTTTCTTACAAGAGATGACTTAATATTAAATGCTTTGTGTGTAGATATATTTTATGAATATAGGAAACTTTGAACCCTTTCTGTAATTCAGTGCCGTACAAACTTCATGTAAATGTCAGCAAGTTGTCATGATGGTGTCTTAAATATATTAAATAGTACTGATATTTAATGATCTCTGAGCGGGCCCTGTTCACATGGCATAGAAATCAATTTCTTTTTGGCTGCTGGCTTATTAGTCACAGGTTTCTGTGATCATTGATGCTGGTTTTTTAAAAAGGGCCATATTTTGCCATTTGCAGTGAGTAATAGTACAGAACATACTGTTTTCAGGGAAAAGGGGACGAAAGAGAAAGAGTTGTGCTGTCTGCGGAAAGAAAACAGACTTGACTGTTTGCTATGAGAAGATACTGGCCTGCATGTCTTGTAGAAGATTTTACAAGGAAATAAAATGGTTTATTAATGTAGGCACTTTCACCAAACCAATCTGTTATAAGAATGGTATGTACATGTACTTATGATACAAGTTTTCTTCCCTGTTTAGAGTGTTATCCCATTTACCTGTCATAGTGATATTTGTGCAAGTTCAAAAAGTTGGGTAAATGCCTTTTCTTAATTGGCAGAACGCTTTATAGTAGTCCGAACAAGGCTAACATTTAGGGTGATGGAAGGTCATGCAAAATAGATGACCTCGATTTATTTGAAAAAAAAATCATTGCACGAAAAAGGTTTTATAATGAATTAAGAACGTATTTACATTATGTGGAAGAGTTAAACCATATGCTTATTCACCAGTACTTGGCAATGAGGACAGTGCCACAGAATATCATTGTCACAATGACCATATTAGCAGTCCTGATCTTAAAAAAGTTAACAAATCATCATAAGACCATGTGTCATAGTTAATTGGTTCCCATTGAGGGGGTCATAGTACTCATACATGTTTCACAAACATCTGTGGTTCAAACTTGTTTTAAGATATTTTCAGAAAAAGCCAACAGATTTTTTTCATGCATAATTTGTTCAGAAATTCTAATTATTGATAATGAATAATCTTCACTCCTGATTATGTTAATGCTTTTCTAAAGTAGACAAGCTGCACAAGTAATGTGGATAACTTAAGATCGTTTATCTTATGGTAATTTCTTTCTTGTAATGAAAAGTGTATATATATTGAATAACCTTTTAAACTGAGCATATATGTAAACTGTTTCAGACAAAGTGTAAGTTGATACCTGACAAAATAAAATGTAGATTTTGTCGTATAAAGAAAAGCTCTTCAAGTTGGGTTTCCAGCCTTACCTGAGATGACAGAGCTGTTTGTAGAGGAAAAGAGGGAGGTGAAGAAAGCTGTAACGATTGAGGAACCAGTTTATGTAGATGTCGAGACTTGTTCCCCAGCTGTAAAGAAAGTTGAAGAGATTTGTTCCCCGACTGTAAAGAAAAGCGTGAGAAAGGGCACGCCCGTACAGTCTCCGATACATGTATCTGAAACACCAACACTTTCTATATCGCCTCCTCCGTTGCCTCCAACATTAGATGAGACAGTATGTATATATTCCTAATTATATACATGCAGTATGTATTGATAACTTTAGTTATAAGTTATGTCTGCAATAGGGGTAACTTTCTCAATAGTGGTTGTTGAATTAGTATCAGTTGGCTCAAAGGGTTGAGGGAAAATTCACTCAATTCACTCATATGCTAGTTATATAGATGCAGTACGGTTTTAATAACTTTAGTTATATCTGCAATAGGGGTAACCTTCTTGACAATGTTTGTTGAAGCGATGTAAGTTGGCTCACAGGGATGAGGAAAATTCACTCCTCTGCTCTTATTTACTCACATAATTTGAGAGACTGCAGAAGGACAAGAAAAAAATGTAGCCTGCTTGTCAAATATAGTACAGTAAAAACTCTGAAAACCGGACCCTTTCCGGACTTGACCAAAAGTCCGGTTTTCAGAGGTTTCCGGTTTTCAGAGGTTTTTTACTTTAATTGATAATTATGATGTGATTGAACTATGACTTTGTTCAAACATTTTGTATTTACTTTTTAACACTTTTGTCTAAGTCATATTTTAATTTCTTTAAGCAATAAATGTCTTAAGTGATTTCATTATGCAAATCCATAAATATAATTCAGAAAATCAGAAATTAAAACAACATATTGTCTGAAATATATCTTTTTAATTGGCTTTTGAAATATGTTTAGTATTACTATGTTTGCATATAATAAATATCCAAACAAATATCAATTTTTTTAGCAAAGCAGGAATCATTTTACAAAAGTGTCCCAATTCTTTTACAAATTTAAAACATTTAGAAAAATCATACTTATACAGGGAAAGGCACAATTGTAATGGAAGAGCAATAATTTAATTGCCAATAAGAAATTAGCACACACTAACAAGTGTTTTCCCACCTGCATAGATAAAAAAGGAGATCATTAACTGGTCATTAAACATGTCACCTGTTGAGATTATGTTTTAATATACATTAAAATACACAGAAAGTTGACACTTAAAATTGCTGTCCGGTTTTCAGAGGATTTTTTATGCATGTTTAGCATTAGAAACCATAGAAAATCGTCCGGTTTTCGGAATTCAGAGGTTCCGGTATTCGGAGGATTTTTTTTCAATGAACATATAAGAAGAAAATACGGGACTTTTGAAATGGTCCGGTTTTCAGAGGATTCCGGTTTTCAGAGGGTCCGGTTTTCAGAGTTTTTACTGTACTTACTTGTACTGCAGGGAGAGTTGCTCTCAAAATTGTTTTGGATCCCTAGCTCAAACCTCTGTAATTATGGCTTTGGATCTTTTCATTGGAGGAAAATTTTACAGGTATTTTATGGGAGTCTGTGGTTCTACACAAGTGCCTCAAGTGAAGCTGAAAGATTGTCTTGTGGGAGAAAATTGTCAATGTGTCAAGAACAAAAGAAGAACTTAAAAAAAGGAATTAAATTGCATTGTCACATAACTTATTATGTTGTTTCTTTTGATAAAATTGCAACTCCAAAATTTCATTTATCTAATTTCACTTATTTCAGCCAACAAAAGAGCAGGAGTTATCACCCCTGAAAGCTGGGGAAGGTTCAGAAAAGCGACAGAGAAAGAAGAGGGCATTTAAAGAGCTATTGCGCAATAAGCAGGACAAAGTGGAAGAGGAAGAACCAGTTCAACAAGGTAAACATGTACATGTTTGTTCTTTTATTGGTTGGAAACAAAATAGTCTTTAAGTTTCTAAAAGGGGAATAGCAGTTTGTTGTTGTTTTATTATGCTAGTGAAAACTGTTGTGTTACAATAATTTACAAATGGTGGATTTTTGATATCTTTTCATACATTCTCCACTTATGTTATGAAACAGACTCGAAGTTTAGAACTTTCTTTGCAAAGATTTTATGATAAAAACTGATTTTTAGCAGCCAACAGGTTTTACCAAACAACAGGACTTGGCAGGAAGAAATTACTGGGTACTTGGGGGAATATACAATGTCTTAACCTTTTTGCTTGCACTTACAAAAACACAAAAACTAAATTTTTTTTTTCTTACAGAAAAACCTGTCATTCAAGAACCCATACCTGTAGTTGCAACAGGAAGTGTTGAAATCTCCCCACGGGGTGGTCCAGGTCCAAGGATCAAGCATGTGTGTCGCAATGCGGCTGTTGTCCTAGGACAACCTCTGGCCACATTTCCTGAGAAGTCAGAATTACGTCTTAGTGCACTGCCAACAAAAGATAAGGTTCAGTTGTGGAAGAAAGATGAAGAGAGTAAAGCAGGTTAGGGGTTTAACTTTCTGTATTTCATTGTTCTTGTAACAATATTAAAACCTATATATTAATCTTAGCTCAATAGGGAGAGCATTGGCTTTGTAATCAAGGGTTTGCTAGTTTAATCCGTGGGCAAGGGGAACTTTTTGAGTGAAAACTGATCTAGGACATCAAGTCTTATGGTCATAAGTCAATCATTTGGTTGAGAAATTAGTAATTACTGGTTAAATATCAAGGATCAAAAGGTCAATACCAATTAAAAAATTCAGTCAATGATATGATATGTACATATTTCAGCAAATGATGAGTCTGATGATGATCGACCAATGGAGGAGATCATACAGCAGTCGGGTGATAGTGTTGTGATCATGAAGAAATCTCCGGCAAGGGGCAAGATCAGCAAGAAGCTGACCGGAGCTGGCGGTCTACATCTTTACAAAAGGAAGATGAGGTGTCGTCAGTGTCCCGGCTGCGTCAGACAAGACTGTGGGATATGTCGGCATTGTCTGTAAGCTGTAGTGTCTGTTATTCTTATTTACTTTATTTTAATTACATTATCATATCATACATTGATATGCAACTCACTACAGAGTTAGAGCAGTACCTCCAGATGCTTGCAGAAATCATGATCACAAAAAAGAAAAATATCGCTTTTTTACGCTGATTTTGACATTTTTCATTCATAATTGTATATAAATCGTGTGTGAATAGATGATTTTGACACCTAAAAGTGCATTACTAAGGGTGAAAAGGTGTGATTTAAACATTTAGAAATTCAAGCGCCTGTCTGGTATATACCGGAATATAGTATTTAGTGTGGTTGTGGTGCTTCAATCCTTTTTTTAGTCTCACTGAAAATGATTTGTTGAAATGTTTTTTGTTTGTTAATGACGTAAACAAAGTGTAGTTCACTCAAACCATATGATAGCATCTATTATAATTCAAACATATGTGTCTATATAGATCAATTTTCTTTTATTATTTAAATTGTTTTGTGATTCTGTTTTCTATGTACATTGTAGATGTTTATCTGATGAGTTTGTTTCAGGGACATGAAAAAGTATGGAGGCCCAGGGACTATTAAGAAAGCTTGTGTGTAAGTGAATAATTTTATTTCCATAGATTTCATGATTATGATTTTATAATTGCAGAGATAAACCAAAATTTGGTGGACAAGGCGTTCTCAAACAGGGCTGTGTGTAAGTCTATCTGTGTAGTGTTTAGTGCTGTGTTGAAGTAATTAGTTTTGCTTGTAGTGCTGTGTACTCGTATATGTGTTGTGTATCTTTGTAGAATGCTGTATACTTTAATTTTAGCTACATAATTATGCTTGTAATAAACTATTTTAAATGGTTATTTGTACAACCAGGCTCTCTTTAAGATCATTTCTAACAATTAGACAAGTTTTATTCAAGGAAAAGAATTTATTTTTCTTAAATTGATTTGATATTTAATGGAATAGTTGACTCACAGAATATTATTAAAGGGATATTCAGGCAAATTAATGACAAAAATTTCAAAATTATCTTATTTACTCAAATCGCGCTAAAATGACATTTGTAAAAGTGCCAGCATGAATTTCTGTATAAAGTCTATATATTTTGGGTTTGAAACGTAAATATATCTTTATATGATGAACGAAATTATGCCACTGACAGAACAAACCCTGGAAGTTACAATAACAGATATTGTGGATATTGTATGATTGAAACAAACCTTAATCATTCATTTGGCCTGCTCTTTAACGTTTCAAGAGTTCACTAAGACAACTAATGTGAAATCTTATCGCTCTAACCTGACCCACAGGAAACCACCATTTTATTCTTTATAAGGAGGAAAGTTTTGTTCCTGTGACTGCCAAGTGTATTCATTTTGAGGACATTTACAGATTAATGAATGAAAAGTTCAAAATGAAGAAATGAAAATTTTGCCTGTGTCTCCCTTTAAGTATTAAAAAAAGGTTGACCCGCCCCTGTAGCTTGTTATTTAGATTGTAAGCTTTTAACTTTCTTTGCTTGATATATAATTAACAACTGTATAGTTTTTGCTTTTTCTTTTGCTTTAGTGTGGCACTTGGGTAATCTTTTGTTGCTCTTACTGACCTTTAATTGTATGAATGGACACGATCTACTTCTGAATTTGTGTAATGTACACTTTCTTCTTTCAATTTAAACTGGTCTTTAAACCTTTTTCTGCTGACTGCAACTGAATCTATCAGTAAAACCAGTGCAGACTAAGATCAGCTGGCACATCCTTGCCATCTGATCGTGGTCTGTACTGTTTGCTGTGTACTTATTTTGTGAACTTATTTTGCGATTTTCACTAAAAATAATAGATGGTTTTGTCCGGATTGAAAGATGGACAAGTCCATTTAAGGTATTTAGTGTAGTAAGAGTTATTTTATTTCCAGAAAGTTTCAGAAAGCAATTCTTATATTGAACAACAGTCAATTGTATAAAACAGCTGGTCTGGCACTGAAGTGGTGACAACGGCTTACTATAGAGTCTAAAAAAATTGAATGTTATAGAAAGTAGTGCTTAGCAGTTGTTATGCAATGTGTCCATTTATATAATTTTTTGTTTTGTTTTTTTTTCATTATTTTTCTTGTGTTTTTTCCATCTAAAACTTGTGATATATGTATAACCTTTTCAAAAGGTGTCCCTACATAAATTTCTTTTCATCATTATGAAACAGTACACAATACTGAGAGCCTCATAGAATTATAGTGACCATTCATGAATATTAACATTATTTAAAGGCCTGCTTACACTTATATAGATGAAGAAGGAGCACATTTATGTCAAGTATTATATAAATGATTTTAATAATATTGTATTAACAATTATCTTTTTATGCCTTCCCTGAAAGTACTCTGGATATGCTGCTTTGTATATTTCTGTCCATTTACATTTATAGAGCAAACTTCGCCTGATATTAAATTAACTACATTAAGAAGTTGAGTTTTACATGACTAAAAAAAATTCTTTACATTTACATATCCCTTTATTCGAATGAACTTTTCTTGAAAATGTTATTTCAGTTATCTGTTTTTGTTCAGATTTTGTTTGTCTTTGTTTATTAGAATCTTTTAAACTAAATTTAGTTAAGACAATAGAAAATGAATTAGATTCTCATCCATGTTAACAAAAACCCATCAATCCATGATGGATTGTAAAAGACTTTGGAATAGTAATAAATATGAAATATAGGTACATAATGAAAATGAAAAATAGAAAATATATATGTAGAAAAACGTGCTCTCACACCCCATTTCCCCTAAAAATTTTGATGAGAATCTTGTTATTTATGTTCTGTTGCATTACCTTAATTTTATAACTGATTGACTGTGCCTCAAGTAAAACAGTTTTAACATGATAACTTTTATTCTGCTAATAATTTTATTCAGATTTCTTTAAAGCAAATTATACCTCAAGCAACTGGATATAGATATGAAGATGCATATTAATTTGTAATTGTTTTTGATTACAATTTTTCAGGGAACGAAGATGTTCCAAGCCGTTAATCAAGCGTTCAGCTACAGAAGCATTCATTGATGAAAAAAAGAAAGATGTAACTGTACCAAGAGTTGAACGGACAAGAGCTGTCTCAGAAAGTGATGGGCAGGAGGGTCAAAGTGATTTTGCTCCTAGTGATAACCTGGAACCAGTCATTCCAGGGTCAGAGGTCACACAGACTGTGTTTGGTCTAGAAACTCAGACTGGTACCCTCCTTGAGGATGAGACCCAGTCCAATAATAATGTCTCTGAGAAACCAAATGAAAATATTCCTGCAGAAAAGGAGGCGAAGCCTCTTCCAGAGCAAACAAGTTCGCAGAAATATGATTTAGAAAAGCAGAGGATTGTTACTAGGGGTCAAAGCACGACCACAAGAAGTCATAGTTCAGAGGTGAGAAAGTTGACATTTGAGGATATACCAAATTTCCAGCTAGAAAGAATATCATCACGAAATAAAGAATCTGGGAAGATATCATCAAAGTTGATGAAAAAGATGGAAATGCAGGAAAAATATTCGAAGAAAGAAGGAGGGGTATGAATTTTTTGCTTTCTTCGACATTTTACCGGTATGCTGTTTTGGTGTGTTTCATTGTTTATTAGTTTTTTTAAACATCAGAGAAGATTGTTTTAAAAGTAATTTAAGCATAAAAGAAAACATGTGCTGTGTTGAAAGGACTTTTCATGGCTACAATTTTTAGCTCGACTTTTTTTTTTTTTTTTCAAAAAAAAAAGTAGAGGTATTGCTATAGTTGCGGTGGCGTTGCCGTCCGCAAACTTGTACCTGGATCATAACTTTTTTTATTTCTTGGTGTATTGTCTTCATACTTGGCCACAACAACCCTTGGGACAAGACCTTTCAGTAGACCACACTAACCTTTACCTTCATCCATAAATGACCTTGACCTTCAAGGTTAAAAGTCCAAATTTTGCTTGTTCATGCTGTTATTGGCTCTTACTTTGTTATTACTGAATGGATTGTCTTCAAACTTGAACATAATAATCTTCAAGGATATCCATTAAAGATAACCAGACAGACCTTGACATTCACTCATAAATGACCTTGACTTTGAAGGTCAAATTCTTTAAATTTTCATTTTTTGGGCTATTATTGGCTGTAACTTTGTTATTTTTGAATGGATTGTCTTCAAACTTGAACATAATAATCTTCAAGGATAAACCTTAAAAATAGCCAGACAAACCGTGACCTTCACTCAGTAATGACCTTGACTTTGAAGTTCAAATTATTGAAATTTTCATTGTTTTGGCTGTAACTGGCTGTAACTTTGCTATTATTGAAGGGATCAATTTCATATTATAACAGAACATACTTAAGGACAAGACCTTGTTGTTTATCAAACACTTGGGCTCTTTAATGACCTTGACCTTGAAGGTTAAATTACTAAATTTTCTCAGATTTGATGACCATATATATTTATTGGTGTGTATCTGTATCATCATCAACAACAACATCAAGTGACACCACCACGTGACACCACATGACTCCACCACGTGACTACCACATGACTCCACGACGTGATTCAACCACGTGACTCCACCACGTGACTTCACCACGTGACTCCGCCACGTGACTCCACCACGTGACTTTACCACGTGACTCCACCACGTGACTTCACCATGTGACTTTACCACGTGACTCCACCACGTGACTCAACCAACGTGACTCCACCATGTGACTTCAACCACGTGACTTCATCATGTGTGACTCCACAAACGTGACTCCACAAACGTGACTCCACAAACGTGACTCCACCACGTGTCTCCACCATATGTCTCCACCACGTGACTTCACCACGTGACTCTACCACGTGACTCTACCATGTGACTTCAATCACATGACTTCAACCACGTGACTCCACAACGTGACTCCACCACGTGACACCACCACGTGACATCACCATGTGACACCACCATGTGACACCACCACCTGACACCATGTGCCAACCACGTGACACCACCATGTGTCACCACGTGACTCCACCATTTGTATCTATTTATAGAATTTTCTATTTATAGAATTTTCTATTTATAGAATTGTGTGTTTCTATTTATAGAATTTTCTATTTATAGAATTGCGTGTTTCTATTTAAAATTTATAGACGAAACAAATGTGACAAGACAGACCGATTAATTTTATAAAAAGGAAACGTTAAGATTTTGTTCAAACATTTCTTTGCTGCTTTTAGAGAAAGTAAAAAGTCGAGCGTTGCACCCGCCCGGCGGTGGCTCTTGTTAACTTTTAATGTAACATTTTTCTTACCATTGTTATAAATGATGGATGTTTTCTATATTTATGCCAATGAAAACAATTTATATTTTTATTTCCAAACAGAATGATGGCCAATGTTACCCAGTAACCTTACAGTCGGTACTCCCTGCATCAAGACAGTGGGGAAGTCTACTTTCACAACCAAAATACTATCCTATCAAGGTGGACTTTAAGGTATAGTTGTCTAAACATGATGTTTCATATGTAGGGTTGTCCACTTGATTAACGCTAGTGTTGTAAATTCGTCATACAATCAAACCTTCAAACAAAGGCCACTCAATAGAGACAAAACATGGTCTAAATAGAAAAGTGGTCTTTATTATTAGAGGTTACTTTATTACATTAATCAATGAAGGGTTATCTTTATTTACAGGGGGTTATCTTTATTTACAGGGTTATCTTTATTCAGAGGTTGTCTTTAACACAGGATTGACAGTACAAGAATATAATAAGGAAGAGAAAAAGAAATTACCTTGGCATTGACCAAGCTTAAATCTTTGAATGGGCCTCCGATCTTATAACAGGAACTAGCCATTGTTCATTTAAAAGATTTCAAAATGAAGGTGCTAAATTCACTAGGCCAAAAGGAAAAAATGTACAGTCAGATTTTGGACTGGCCTATGTCTGTACTATAATACATTGTGTATATCCTTATATTTCTAATAATTAAGTGTGTATTTCTTCCTTTCTTTCAGGGTAAATGTGATTTAGGTTCAGCTTGGAATTACGGGATGGCTTTAACAATATCAAATGCTATGAGTGTTAGAGCCTTGTGTTTCCTGTGTGGAAGTGCTGGTAAACATGAGGTCAGTCATATTTTCATAAAAAATAATGCAAAAAGATATTCATTTGCAAACACAAATCAATAGAATTGGATTGTTAAGCACCCTGATTTAGATTGTTAGGTACCCTGATTTTCAAAGTCTGTTAGTCTCACAGAGAATTTTGGTGATTACTGGTTAGTTATCTATGAAAGTCTGTTAGGTGAACCAGCCTCTGAGATTGTTTAAATTTCACACATAAAATCAATTTTGAAGATAATTTTTGAAAACAAAAATGTGGACATCTAAGGTGTCACCTTTTGATCATCTATCACTTACAATTTACATGTTGTATGTTTGAGTCACTAATACAGACCTTGGATATCTAGCTTTGGGTAACTTAATTACATTCGTTATTTGACTTTGCAAAACAGTTAACCATAAGCTAAATATTTAGGTCTGTACTTGAAGCCAGTATTTGATTTTTTCTTCTAAAAATAGCTACTGAATTTACAACTTCATTTATAAAGCCAAAATGACAGCATTCTAAGCAAGAAATTCATTCATTAAAAGTGCAAGGGAATGACATCATTTTACATATGCAATTTGTCTTACACAGGGGTATTAGATGACTTTTTCTAGCAGTGATATAAACAGTTGAAAATTCTCTCTTATATGCACTAAAAATCCTATTTGTGAGATATATATTTTTTTTTATTTCAGATGATATATTGTAACATATGTTGTGAGCCTTTCCACGAGTTTTGTTTGGAAGACTGGGAACAGCCGACGCCCGATCACTTTGACGATTGGATATGTGCAGCATGTCAGTTCTGTCATGTTTGTGGGCGACAGAATAATGTAAGTATATTCATACTGTAAGCGAATTAGTAATTAAACTAACTACTTTGAGTATCAACTTCTTGATATTTGTTTTGTTTGTCACTTAATGCTGGTGATAAAGGCAAATTAGTTAATAGACACTATTATACACACTTAAAGTTAAAAAGTAAAGTCATATTACATGTATCTTATAAGTTATCTTTCTTATTCCAGCTTTTACAATGTGATAAATGTCAGAACACGTACCATCCTGGTTGTCTGGGACCTAATTACCCCACTAAACCTTCTAAAAGAAAAAATATCTGGGTAAGTATAAAAAATGAAATATGATTTACTGGTAGAGCAGTATCTAGGTGGATAATTCTGTCATCTTGTTAATCAGTCACCATTTGAGATATAGGGAATTATATGTATTCTGGTGTCTAATATCGGACAAAGGTTCAAATGTACCCTTTATTGTACCTTTCTGAGTCCTATTGAAACCAAACTATAATCTTAGACCAGTCTATTTGATGACTTTTTGATACATGTACGATGTTTTGAAAGGCTGAAGTGTGTTAGTGTCTGAAATATTTTAGAAAGAAAATTTGCTGAATTCTATAAATTTCTGAGGTTACAATTTGTATCCATTTTAAATACATGTATTTTGCTTTGATCAGTGTGTCGGGGTATGTATATGTTTTGAGTCATAAATATTAATGAGCAGCCCCACTTGAAAACATGTGTAAGTGATATTGTTGCAAGACACCCGCCCATTGATTGAGGTATTTAATACTTAATAGTTGTTGACGCAAACTGCAAAAATCCCTTGTACAAAATTTAGGTTTAAAATGTTATTTGAGTGACTTATAAGTAATGTAAACTTAAGTAGAGGAGGATCATACAAAATTGTTACCTCTTCTCGGAGGTTCTCTGTGTATCCTGTAAACTTTATTTTATTCTCTTAATGTTTGACATTATTTCACATAATATAAAAGTTTTGTACTCCTGATTTCTTACAGATTTGTACAAAATGTGTGAAATGTAAAAGTTGTGGGGCAACAACTCCAGGTTCGGACTCCCAAGCCACATGGACATATGATTTTTCACTGTGTTTTGAATGTGGTCGGTTGATGGACAAGGGTAATTTCTGTCCTATATGTCGGAAATGTTACTCGGACGATGACTGGGAGTCGAAGATGATTCAGTGTAACATGTGTGAGAGCTGGGTACATTCAAAATGTGAAGGCCTTACAGGTATGGTGTAAATTTAAGTACTTGAAATATTGATGTTTTGATACACGTCTATTGTTTTGAATCTATTTCGTCTATTGGTGAAAACTCACATCTAGTTTGTTTAATACGAATTTTGTAAACAAATATTGATAACATATCCTCTCCTTAGTGCAGCAACTGTTTAACTCTTACTAAGTTTTATAAGTTAACACATTACTGCACTAAGGTGGCAATATAAGAAATGTGCATGAAACATAGATGAATATCAAAACTTTTTACTTAAATATATTAGTTTAGAGAGTATTTTATTCAGAAGATCTTTAGATTTCCTTTACTATTAAGGTCTAACTAACTTGATTCATTCCACTCAGTTTTTTGCAGATAATGTGAAAAAATATGGACAAGTTCATAATTTCATTTTCTGAAGACAACTTAAAATAAGAATGAACTATTTTCAGCTTTTTCTATAAGAATTGTTTATGATAGATAAAAATTAGTTTTCTATTATTTTTTTCCAGATGAAATGTATGAAATATTGTCGTATTTACCAGAAGATCTCTCTTTTTACTGCCGTAAATGTTTCCCCGTCGGCTGTCCTGAATGGGAGAGTACATTAAAACGAGAACTTAGACTAGGCCTGGAAAATATTCTACAGTCATTAATACTTTCTAAATCATCACAATATATACTGAAACAGGAAAAGGTAAGGTGGATCATTACAAAAATATACTAGCTTATAATTATGTTATAGGAATGTGTAACATTTGATATTTGTGTATGTTTAAGATTGGGCCTCTGTAATAGAGTGATTGAAGTTACTAAATCATATGCCCCTCATTGCTGTTTGTTTATGCCTTACAATGTCATTGGATTCATTTATGTGCAGGAGCTCTCTAGAGCTATCTTGGAAAGATCATCTTTACTCGGTTATTTGCCTGCTTATGCCTAAAAATGTGCATGGAAGAGGACTGGAAGTTTTTTTTCCAAAGTAGCCATATAACCATAAAGTGTTAGGGTGTCTTAATTTATATGTCACCCTCAGGACCTCTTTATTTTGTTCCTTACCTTGCTGGATGCCTTATAGATTGTTCTGTGGAGCTGGGCACTGTTGCAGGGCTGCTTTTAGTGAATATCAATCTTCCTTGTTTATCTTTCCTTTTACATTCAAAACCAGACTAAAACTGTAATAAAAAGTATGCTAGAAAATAATGTATAGGTTTTAATTCTCAAGAAAATCATAAAATGTAAAAATGTTCAAAAGGTTATCTATGTTTATCCTCTCTTGCAGAAATCTCCTCCAAAACAGCAAGCTCTGCCCTCTCACCAAACTCCAGAAAAACAAAAGAAATCCTACACATTAAACAACACTAGAAATACAGAGGCCACACAGGAAAGGGTGAAAAGAAACATGAAAAGTTTTGAAAAAATTAAACAATTGTTAAATTGTGGGAATAGTAAAGGGTTGACTAACGGTATTGTTGAAGATTCAAACATTGATAATCTTGAGTTAAACAGCGAAGATTCATGTGAAAACGGTCTTCAGACTGATAATAAGTTAAAACAAGCTTGCGTAAACGAGTTTGGAAATACTATTAATGACACAAATTCAAGAGAAAACCATGTTGCTATGGAAACTAATGATAATTCCGGTGATAACTCACTGTCTCAGACTAATAATATTGTTGGTGATACTTCTGACGTTGCTGAACATGTGATAAATACTGTGAATAATGAGATAACAAAGCAAAGCTGTGATAATAATGATGATAATGACCCTAATAAGGGCGTTCCTCCTAATGAGGGTTGTCCTGTAACCAAGGGTTGTCCTGTAAGTAAGGATTGCGCCACCAGTAAAATTGTTGAAAATAAAGGAATGGTGGAAGATAGAACTATTATCTGTGATAAACAAACAGTTAGTGATTATGTCAATAAAGTGCAAGGTTGTGATGATGAAAGTGAAATTAATAGGAAAACAACTGAAGAAATTCATTGTGATAATACAAATAGTGATAATGCATTGACTTCTGGGAGTTCTGAGCTTCCACAAAATGAGATTATTAGGTCAGAAAGAATAGACGATGAAGTTAAAAATGAGAGAACTGAAGGTAGTGAGGGGGTTGTCACACATTCAGAAGGTAAAGGAACACAGTGTAGCATTACTCATCAAAAGCTAAATACTGATTTAAATGTGCAAGTTGTAAATGTTGGAATTTCAGGTGTAGACACTAAGAAGTCAGATTTAGAAACACAGGCAGCTGAAAATAAAGGGGAAGTTGTTCAGAGAAGAAATACTCGCGTACATTTTAGTGTGGATGAATCCAAGAATGAACATGTTGTAGGAGAGATTAAAGAGACCGAAAATAATTTTCCGAAAGATTTGATGGAAATTGCTCAGAAAATGAAAACTGGGGACTATAAAAGTGTGGTAAGTTTGTATGTAATCTTTTAAACAGATACAAAAGATACATGTACTTTGAATTTCTTTTTTCGCTTTACTTTTTATAACAAGTGTTTCAAAATTAGGATGAAGATAATTTCATGTTTGAGAATTTTGTTTGTGAATTGGGGGAAAAAGAATTGTTTTCTCTGTCAGCATAAAAAAAGGACCAGTCACCTATTATACCTTGTACCCTTAAATACAGGCCCTAAAATACCCTATATAATTAAAAATATGACAATATCATTGGGGACATAAATTGGCCCTAAAATACCTTGTACACTTGAGAATATGACAATATCGGCTAGATACATGCCCTAACTGAGAATATTAACATATTGGCGGGGAAAAAACAGGCCCATGATATACCTTGTATAACATTAGTTATGTTACAGGCAATATTTTGTGAGGATATATTACGTGTAATACAAACCTACCTGGATAATGAAGAAGAAGCTAGAACATCCAGGAAGAAAGCCACACAGTCTGCTAAATCAATATTTGCTAAGGTAATAATTATATTTTATCTGAAGTTAAACAACTTATCAAATTGGGGTTAAGATTGCTGATGTTGCCACTAATAATTTTGAACACTGTAGTGTGTTGAATTGTGTTGTTGATAATGAAGCAGTTGTGGTATTTTAGAATTTTACAGGCAGTTCCAAGTTCTTGTCAAGACTGAAGATCAAATTGAAATTTAGATTGAATATAAGAAAAAAAAAATCATGAAATTACATCTTTACTATAGCTTTGTTATACATGCATAGCTAATAAAATAGTTCTATTATTTGACAGCAACTAGAGAAAGTGTTTCCATGGTTTAATGTGAAGACATGTAGACACTGGTACAGCATGAGAAGTCTACCAGAGTAAGTGTATATTACAATATTTTGTTAAGTTGTTTTGGAATTGACAAAATAGTTTGATTTTACACCCACTTAGTCTTGTTACGGATTTTCTGCAGCCAAACTTGTGGCTATTACTTTTGAGATTTTCTTGCTCAGTAATAGACATTTTTTTAGGGCTGCAGTTCTGTATTCTTGCCATTCTTTTCCCCCAAGTCAGAAACACATATGAGCAGCACACTGCCCATACATAAATGTTGAAATTGGACAACTGAACGGATTTCAGACAATTTAATAAAAAAATGTTAAAAATCTCAAAGATATATATTCCTTTAAGCTATTTCAACAAAATAATTTATCTTTCATGGATATAATTATTTTTCATCAGAACTCTTCAATTTTCCTTACTTAGATGTGAATTATCCTTACCCAGATGTATAATGTAATTATTACAATTATTACAGTGGAATGTTAGCAGATGCTACATTGCCTCCTAACAACGACCATACTTACGCTCAGTGGTTAGAGAGGATAGAAGTCCCAAGGTCGCCTCAACCATCACCATTCAAGAGGAGGACAGCAACACCTGTAAAGAAATACATGCCAATTGGTAAGTCCCTCATTTTAATTATGTTTGTAAATTTCATTTTAGTTTAAACATAAAATTCACTTTAGTTTGATTATGACGAAAGTTAAGATCTTTTATTTGAAAGACATAGATCACGTCCTCAGTCTTGAGAAAATATGGTTGTTATATGGCCCAGTAGGTCTCGAGCCTGCAAGCCCTGGATTGATTAAGAGTTGGGACTTGTTCACTAATTAGCAACTATCTGATAAGCATTAGTGATGACACTTTTATTGAGATGGGTCAGCAGACCCTACTGTCGGCTGTTTCGGTATTACAAAATCCTAATGAAAATATTTAAACATTTCAAATGAACAAATCTGTTGCATGAATTCAGGTAGGTAAGAATCGTCATGCCTGTCAATGAATTGGAATTCTCTATATTTAATTCAACCAGATAATAAATGCTCGTAAATTCTTCACATTTCATTAAGATGCAAAATTGAAAGAAATCAGTTCACGGCTTAAATATATTCTTGAATAACTTCTTTTACATTTCCAAGTGCTTGAAGAAAATTTGTGTATATTGGTTAATCATTGTACAATTTGATTTGGGTAAGTTTGGAAGATGTAAGTTTGTCATAATGAAAAATAATGTTTAAATAATAGTGCCTTTATTACAAAACATTTGTTATGTATATAGATGAGGAAGATTATGAGCCTGGTCAGATGTATGATGGTGATGATGAAAGAAAGTGTATGTTCTGTCAGACATTTGGTGACCAGGAAGCTAATGTAAGTACCTTACTTTATTCATTATATAAAATATGTATCTTATCCCTTTCTGACCGAAAAGCGAACGTACAGGCTGATCTGGATCTGCACTGGTCGCACATGCGTTAAAAATATATCCATGTGGTAAAGGGTTAAGAAATAGAATATAACTCCAAAGGAATGTGCCTTGGGTGACAGTCTTCAAAAATTAAGTTAACATATTTAGAAAGGAACCTTTGTTGGTATTGTACAGATTCTATCTCAAGCCGTTAAAATAAAAATCAACCTATATTTTGGTAAATACACTGACTTGTGTTGCCCTATTTAAAAGAAAAGAACTGACATAAGGAATTAAGTAGTTTTATTGATTTGGCTCAATGTTGAGAACTTATTTTAAGGTTAAGCCCTACTTGTTATAGTAGTTAGCTAATACTGGTAGTATTTTAGTTATTCTGTAAGTGACGCACTTTTTAGAAATTGTGTATTTTATATAAAGGATGCTGGACGATTATTGTACTGTGGACAAGATGATTGGTGTCATATAAACTGTGCATTATGGTCGGCGGAGGTTTATGAAGACGCTGATGGTGAACTTAAGAATATTGTAGAGGCCTTTAGTAGGGGCAAAATGTTGGTAAGTTATTAAATGCATTTCTTTTTTATGGAAAATGATGATTGGTTTGAGTATAGAAAATTGGACAGTTATAGTGCAGTGTTAAATCTAGAACAAATTCCCAGGGGGCCCTTCGGGCCCATAAACTTTTCAAAAGGGGGTCATTTGAGAAAAATGGGGGCCCACACTTAAAAGAACATCAAATTCAAATAAGGTATTGTATCTTTTAAGTTAGTTGTTCACGTACCATATGTAGACCAAAAACGGTTGCAAAAATCAACTAACTAAAAAAATGACATTATTTTGACCTTTTTTGAGAGTTCTGTTAGCGTTGATACAGGCTCAATTTTAAGAACTGATTGGTAAAGAAACGATGACATAAAGTTCAAAGAAACATATGAATCATATTTTAATGTTACAAGGGATATTTGATAATAATGTTCAGTTTTTAGCTCGACTATTCGAAGAATATGAGAGCTATTGTAGTCGCCCCGGCGTCGGCGTCAGCGTCCACGTCGGCGTCTGCGTTGGTTAAAGTTTTTTGTAAAGTCAAATATCTCAATTATTACTTGAGATAATCAATTGAAACTTGCAATACTTATTTATAGTAACAAGGTACATCAGATTGACAAGTTGGATAACTCTGCCTACAATATTGACAGAATTATGCCCCTTTTTAACTTAGAAATTTTGGTTAAAGTTTTTGTAAAGTCAAATATCTCAATTATTGCTTGAGATATTCAATTGAAACTTACAATACTTATTTATAGTAACAAGGTACATCAGATTGACAA
>NW_026858301.1:0-13163 GCF_026571515.1 Ruditapes philippinarum
AAAACAATAACTACCTGTGACTTCACAAACACATCACAATACCGTGTCATTAGATAGATACAATGCGAAGTTCTCAAGGGGCGAAAATATCCGCCTTTCAATTCTGTACAGTAATCAGTAAACGTTCATACTTATTATTGTATCATAGTTTGGAGACATTTCTGTTGAAAATGTGTCAGGGTTAAATCGTATACATATACATGCACAGTGCGTTAACTGGAGTGCGGGTATTAGTTACCCGCACTCCAGAGCATGCCCATTGATTGGCTCATTTTTGCTGGGGTTTACATATTGTGACGGCAGAGAAAGGGAAAGCGACAGAAATGTCATATTCAGATGTTCGTTCATTGGTTCATTTTTGCCGGGGTTTCATATTGTGGAACAGGGAACGTGCTTTTATGTTTGACTATGATACAAAAGAGAAAGAACACCAAAACACTCGGCAATCTGATTAATACTCGGGGGCTACGCCCCCTCGTACAAATCAGATAGCCTCGTGTTTCTGTGCTCTTTCTATTACTTAACACTATTATCCTTAAACGGTAACTATAGTGAATATATTTGTTTAAAGCACTCCAAGAATCTCAAGTTGTCGTCTCTTTTGTTTTTTAAACTGTAACAAAACAATCAAAACATCAAAAACGTGAACATGTGACCTTTATGATTAGAGGGAAAACGATACAATAAAATGATATATGGCGTAACGTTTGTTATTTTCTCCACTTTGATTTATGTAACCTACATAAACAAACTTCAAATTTTAGCCCATTATATTATATATATAAATTAATGTTCTTCGATAAAATATGAATAACAGCGATATAACGTTAGTCATTTATGGCTATTTCCATCATAACCAGATTGCATTTTAAATATAACGATCATAAATTGATAAAACCAACAACACCACAAACAAAATCATTAAGTATTTTAAACTACAGTAGTTACGAACAACTACCTTTGAAAGACAAAGAGTTTGGCGTTTGCTGCTGAGAGGTATATAGTGTTATGTTTTAAAGGTGGAAACGAGTGCTATAAAACGTATTAAATACTTGACAAAATGTGTTAAAAAATGTTATAGATATCTTAAATTTCTCGTTATTTACACGTAGTTATGCAAAATCTGTGAAATACGATAATTGATAAATGACATTTTTATTGCCGAGGTAAAGATATAAACATGAAAGAAAAAGACAAAAAAGGCATATCCCATTATATACCTTTATCATTGCCATTAATGTTGTCTTGTGAAAACTTTGGCTAAAGTATTACGGTCCAAAGACATATTTTCATAATTTGTTACAATATCGGCCTGGCCAAACTACTGAAGTTGTTGTGTTAGGAACTTTTAAGAAACGTTCGCTTTCTTTCTTTTTTACTACCTTTTCATATTTTTTATATTCATTTATTTATTTTTGTTGTTTTTGTTGTTGTTTTTTGTAACTCAAACATATTGATTTGATAAATATCATGCCTTTTTACATGCACTGTCAGGGGATGGTTATATAATTATTAAATTATATTTATTCTTAGACTAAAAACTAGACAATGAACAATCTGCTTTCGTATAAGCTGTAAACATTTTAACCATAATGTCTTTATTATTATTTATATAAATATTTGTCATAGCATAAGAGTGTTTTTAAAGGAATGATATTACATAACGAGGGTAACGTTAACACCTTTTTGGAATTCAATACACGATACAAAAAACTGACAATATACCTCATTATAAGCATTTGATTAATCACATTGTTACTGAGTTGAAAAAACTTGTCCGGAAAAGTCATTAATTGAGGAGCGCAATATGGCTACTGTCAAAACTTAATTAATTGTATCAGTCATGCTAGTCTAATGTGTTTCTTACTTGTTAAAGCAGTGTTGGTAAAAGCTTTTGTGCGTCTTTTACGAGAAGAGTTTGACTTTATGTGGGTGATAGTACACATATGTTTGTATTTTTGTTTTGCGATACCATGATTATGAATTGATTTTCTGTTCCTCTTATTGCACTTACAGGTCATGTTATAAAGATATATATATATATATATAAGATATATATATATATATATATTGTTTATAACTGAAATATATTTATATGATTAGTTTTAAAGAGTGTTGACAGGTTATATGGCCCTATATAAACGGTTGTTTGTAAATATTCCAAACAACCGTCTATATTCGTTTATATCCGTTTATTCTAACGTATTTATAATACTGAAAACTTCCTTTTTTTTAGAGAAAAAAGTGAGATTTCTCTATACATTGGCAGCAGCTGTGTATATAAAACTATATAAACGTCACGATTATCCAATGAAAAGCGACGTTACAAACGTGCAGTATTATAATGAAACATATATTAGTCTTTTTCAAATATCGATTATTTAAAACAACAAAATACACCATAAAATGAAACGGTAACAGCTTAATTGGTATTTTTGTTAGAAAATGTTGGGATTTCTTTCCTAATAATTTGAGATTTGAAACGAATGGAATACAAAGATATATGTATGCAATGATAATATGTTTAATTATTCAATTAAGTGTTTCAAAATGTCGTATTTTTTTTCTAGTTACAAAAATATTGTTTTACGAGCGAAT
This sequence comes from Ruditapes philippinarum, assembly GCF_026571515.1. Lineage (NCBI taxonomy): Eukaryota > Metazoa > Mollusca > Bivalvia > Venerida > Veneridae > Ruditapes > Ruditapes philippinarum. Next base: position 2,599 of record NW_026858301.1, read on the forward strand.
ATATAACAAGAGTATGCGCCATTTTTAGCTCATGAAAGTTTTAAAGTCATTGACTATTATGATGAATAATACAATGCTGACATAATGTTTTTTAACTTAAATCTACGAAAATACAAAGGTAAACTAACCACACACAATGATTCTTTTTTAATGATTAAACGTTTTAAACCATTTTTGCCTTCTGTAATTCACCATCCCATGATAACAGATCTATTTAATTTGATAAAATGAACCATTTTATGTGCCTGCTGTCTTAATGTTACCAAAATACTTAATGCTAACGATAACTGTCTATAAGGTTTTGTTATTCAAACTGAAGTGTTTGAATAATAAGTATATTGCGCTTGACCTCTCTGATTTCATTGTGCAATTATTTTCTCCCCAGCAGCTCTGCAATACAGAAGTCATTACGCCCACGACAGTATCGTTTCTTTAAACAATTAAAGTATGTGACTCCTTGAAAAGCTGAAAGTTTAACGGAAAAAAGTATTTTGTCATAAAGGAGAATTAATTTTTAAAAAAATTGCAGATAATACAATTATAAATTGAATACAATTGTGCGGTTTTTGTAATACATCTGGTTTGATCTTATGCGGAAAATAAGAAATTAGTGTATAAAAATATGTATAATTTTTGCAATGAAAAAAAAAACAACAACAAAAAAACCCCCAAAGGAACAAACGTCAAATTGTTTATCATGATTATATTCTTAAAGCAGTTTGAAACATTACCATCTAAAACAAAATGTGATTATAACCTAGTCATTAAGTCGTTCGTTGAATATTTTGTAATTCATATTTAATTTGTTTCTTTTTTGAAACCAACTTTTGCCTTTTCATCATAATTAAAAATAATTTGAGATAAAGTACAAATTAACCATCAACTAAAGACATATTCTAATGTATCAATGTCACTTTTTAATTACATCAGTAAGTTTTCCATAAAATATAAACTCAATATACCGAGTATCAAAGACAATGTTAATGCCAAAGAATAAGATTCTGAAATTTCCACAAACAATGTTTTTCATTTTAACATGTAATCAATACACTATTGTAATATTGTGTTTTACAACCATGTTTTAAGTATGTATAAGGTACAGATAAAACAATAATGCACACCTAATGTATATTATATAAAACAGTAAATATTAAGATAACAAACCTATGCTTAATTTATGTAATTTAATCATACCTCTACCGGTTTCACAATATCATCAGGAGGATAATGAAAATATTGATATGGGAACGACGTAGATGACGTCAACGTTAATAAATACAAGGGAAGTCACTCTAAGTGACGTCATGATGTACCCTAGATTAAATACTTCAATCCATGTTAATAACACAGCATGTTTACAAAAAATGCATGCGTTTTAAGGAAAGCGGAGGGTAAAGTACCGTACAGTTTCGCACACTATAGCAACTAAACTAATTATTTTAAACGTAAACGTTCTTAATCACTTGTAGGTAATACAAGAAATGAAACATTCATTGTTCGTACGCAAGAAACATAAATGTATCAGTCTTTGACAAATGTAAAATGTAAAATGCTTTTATTACATCATTGATTCTTTCCAAGTTTGAAAAAATTCCAAATATCATCACCATAGTGACTTTATTACTGCTACAATGACATTTGTTATCGCATTATATAATTCTCATTTGTTAACCAGGAACGATTACTAGAAAAAATCCATACATTTTATAAGAAAATTTAACTTCGACTTCTGCGTCTTACATCAGACCAAATTTGTTTTGAATTTTCTTTTCGTTTTAGCTCACCTGAGCAGACCGTTATCATTGTGAATGTGTGTACCCCCCCCCGTCCGTCTGTTGTGTAGCGTCTTGTGTCATTAAATTCTTTTTAACAACACCTCATCTGAAACCAATGGCTAAAAATTTATCAACCTTGACAAACATGATCCTTAGCTGCCCTCCTTTCAAAGAGCTTGATACACCAAAATAACGTCAGGTGATGGACTGAGATATACACCAATTATTTTTATCTTAATAATTGAGAAAATTTACTTTGAAAACATAAAACATAACAACAAAAATGAATTTTTAAGACATAATTTTATTTCAGACTGTAATATTCACCACTCCTACATAATATTTCAACAAATACACGTTGATGTTCATAATTATGTTAAATATTTCAATCATTTGCGTAAAGATTCTCACATGTGTTTATTTCCAAATAGTTTGCGAATAAGCGGAAGATGATACACATTTTATCATGTTCTATCACAAATGGGAATGTCAGGATAAAATGTCAATAATTCATCTATTAGATCATGTACTAATGATAACTTGTAAATGTTTTCTCTACAATTGAATAGAATATATTCTTTAGCAGCATCCGAACATGTACAAGTTATCGAGAAACTGTTAACAAAATTAAATTATATAATATATTTTTTGAACACTATATATTTTATACTCTTATTTCAAGCAAATCTTTAAAAAAAATAAAAATTAAATTCTAAGAAATTATGCTTTATTAAATGTTTGTCACATTTCTTTTCAAAGCAATTTGCCTTTTGTCACGTCGAGATAATTGCAATTTATGACAAATCCCACGGGAAATATCATTACATATTTCATCGGAATCAAATCTGGATTTAAATATAAGAATTGTGCAATGTACTCTGAAATCGCTTCAAATCATTTGATGTTTTTTGGCTCTCTTTCATTTTATTTAATACAAACAGTATTGTCAAATCTTCGTCAAGATGCACAAATAACATGATATGTGATACAATACAAAAATCGCCGTTGACATATGTTGCATGCCGTCATCCATCGAGTAATATATATTATTCAAAGGGCAGCTGACGCTTATAAACAGTGAAGAAATACATAAATGTTTCTAGAATAATCTCTAGAAAATAGAAAGTTCCATCAAAATTGCGCGTATGTTACTATGATGTGTGCCTACACACTTTGAATATCAAGTTTAAAGTTTATCCTACCTTGAAGTACTTCACGTGCTCCATAGTTACAATTCGTATTCTCAAAGCAAGCACGGCACAGCAAGTCTAAACGTTTTCCAACGGCATGCCTGACCACGAGACACTCCAGCTGCAGGTTGTGTAACATTAACTTCACACATCTTATAATTTACGAAAGCTTTTCCCATAAGAATCCCACATTCCTTTAAAAGGTAAAACATTTAAAGCAATTATGTTGGAACTTTCTTGTTCCATAAATTTATTCAAATCATGTCATAAAATTTGATAGTTTGGATAGTGTTGTCTTTATACGAAAAATGTCTGTATATATTCGTCTTATAATTTAGCAAAATTAAACAACTACGTTTACTCAAAATCTGATAAAAAATGGCCTACTACTTTTATTTGTCCAAACACTTTTCTTCTTTATTCATTGTTATATATTTTAACTTCTATGAACAAAAATATATTATGTTTTAATTACAGAGCAGATATTCAAGCGTGCAATCCTAGGAAAATACAATATGAAGTGTATAACAAATAGGCAGGAAACATGATGCAGAATATGCTGTAAAAATCTTTTACCGCTCCTCTCTTGTTAATTTCTCCATATGACCTTTTTCAGAAATATATGGCATATACCATGCTTCAGCAAAATGTTTCCCGCTATCTATTTAACGAGCATGTCTAATGTAGCCTTTGTACTTGTTCATTCATGCTTCCGAATTGGTTCTATGCATAATTGTGGCGAAAATATGCGCTAACATTGTGCCACAAAATATATTATATCTATATATAATACACTTTACATATATTTTTAAAATCTCCAAAATTCATAGTACACTAGCAAGCTGATAAAAACTCTCTCGTTAATTTTAAACAATTAACCAATAACTATAAAAGTTATCGGATTGTACACCGAAAAGCAATAATTTATTCTACGACCTAGTGTCTGCCAAACTATTGAACTTTGCATTCTCTAATAAATAAGACTAAAACATAATTGCTTTTAAGTGACATTTTTAAAAGCGTGTAACATATCTTTGACAGTGTTCAAAAAGATACGTTCCTGTCAAAATGTAGTACATTACACCTGATATAAATATTTCAAAGACACGGAATGTTGAAACAGCTTTATGGCTGTTTAAATGAGTTTTCTTTTCATCTACTATTCTCAAACGAATTTCACTTAATGCCACACTTTTATGAGTTTGCTGTTAATAAATTATGGTTTATGTTGATAATGTGTCCTCTCCTTGCTTAAAATACAATTAAAATCATATCGTGTTACGAAGGAATTACTCTAATTAATAAACATACAACTAGTATGTTAGTGTTTGATAATTATGCAATATAAATGTACCAAAAAGGGACATTAAGTGAAATTCTTTTGAGAATAATAGATGAGAAGAAAACATTGACTCGTTTGATATGAAACAATTATCTAGTATTTCTATGAAAAAACAGACCGATTTTTTTTTATATTAAGTGAATTGCAAAAAAAATCTTTATTATCGAAACAGTTAAGGTACCAACAAAACTCAATTATTATATACAATAAGCAACGTAATTGGCCATTTATTATAATTTGAACGTTAACCTTATAAAAAAGAGGAAAACAAAATCTCTTAAAAAAAGCTCAACACGGCAGAATTGAAAATGTTGCAAGCTTGGTTCGATTAAGCCTGTTCGTGAACGGTCGTGATAATTGCAAGCTACCGTCCACGCCCCTTTCTGCTTAAGTTAACATGAACCGGTAAAAGTTTGAATTTTGAAACAAATGCAGATAGGATATACTATAATCACATATACGCTTACATTATATATTATGTATATGACTGATAGGAACAGTTTATTATTTTCACCGGTGTATTCAACTGTTAGCGGACATTGTCACAGGGGTATCTTTCGATGACAATCTCCTATAATCATTTTTGTTGGCAAAATTTGTTTAAAGGAATATTTTACAATGGCTTAGTGGCTGGAATAATTATTAATTAATTATGCATGCAGTTAATATGGAACAGATTTTGAACATAGGTCAATTTAACTTAGCAAGGAGTATTCTGATGTGGCTTAAGTGGATTATTCTGTGCGATTGTGCATGTAAGTCAATGAAAATATATAAATCGATTGACTATGACAGTGTATTATAACACGTGTAAACTGAAGCATATTGACCGGATGTCATCTGTTGACACATTGGAGTTTGAAACCAAAAATGGCTCAATTTTCGTTTGGTATCAACGAATGACCTAGCGAAAGTAACTAAATTTTAATAAAATTTCTTTGTACAGGCAATGCGTGTATATAAAAAGACGCATAACTGCATGTTTAAATACAAATTGTATTTGCCTATAATCAAGCACTGTTTTTTTCCCAAATATGAATCATTTTAGTGACAGGAATGAATATTCAACTATGTTGTAAATTAACATTTTAAGTCCTTAGATTACATTTTATTACTTCTTTGACTACTTCTTCTGATTGTGATTTCCCATTCAATTATTGGACAGTTTAAAGTATTCTATTTAATAATTTTATAACATAATAAAAGTAAACAATCCAAATAAAGCAATTAATTAATTAATAAACAATCAAACAAACAATACCATGTATTATTATATGAATACTGAAAAAAATATATTTCAAATCAGTGCATTTTGAGCATTGGTAATCCTTATTGTGAACACATGTCTATCTTATCTATGATTTACAGTCCGATGTAGCTGACAGCAATAAATATTATGTAATTGTACATTTTATTAGCTACATAATGTGGAAAAATATACAAGTATTTTTGCTTTCTATATCAATAACAAATTATTTTTTACGCATCTTTTATTGTTTATTTTTTTTTCTCGATTGATTAATTGAAACAAGTGGGTGGTAAACGGTACTTTTGCTACAATTTGCGTATGGCCAAATGTGAATTTTGAAAAACAAAACAATCGGGTGTCTGACACTATATTTGGATTTCAATTATTCAAACCATTCGATTATTCAAAGAAATTTGTAGTGCTCCGCCATTCTGATAATCGAGGTTTGACAGTATGTTTTTAATTTTTTTAATGGCGACGCCGGTGAGCGGCGTCGTCTCTGATGGGACGCTTTTATTTGGCCCACGGTTTTATTTTGATACGTAAAAATCAAGCAAATAAATATGTTGTTATATTTGTATCTAATAACTGTATGTTAGGAGCATGTGCATTGTGATATTTGTTTCATGAAATTGCAGGCACAGTTTAACAGCTTTTCCCGAACACTAAAAGCTGGATTTCGTTGTGGTCTAAATTGATGTTTTTATTTTTTGTTATTAACATATTAAGTTTTTTTTTTTATTTTAAAGATTTCGATGTTTAATCATATTTTGCCAATCATTTCGTTCTATATATTGTTATGCCACATCTTTTTCGTCAGCAGTTTAAGGTGGCCTGTGGGGTCCCAGAGATGCTTTGTTTATATTTGTAAGTTATATGTATATTTACAATTTTCCTAAAACAAGAACGTTCACATTTAAATGTGTATGAGGTTTGAAATGGAACTGCTAAATACAATTTTCTTATTGATTTTATCTATATTACGTTTATCTAATGCACAAAATGATTGTTGTTTAAAAAGTGTACCAGTATCCTGATGTTGAAAGTTTTCCGGTTTTCTGCAATGTAATGTTACTGCTGTCAAATGTAAGTATTTTATGCAATTTATGACTTTCCAAAATGTCCAAAGTGAAAGTTGCCAAAGGGTGAAATACAAGCACATCATCAGTCTTTACAATAAACAGCTTGATACTGATAAGATAAGATTCTACCCAGGCATTGTCACATAATACTAGAACATAAGAATCATTAAGTGTAAAAAGAAAATTTTAGACTTCAAAGACTTGCGTTCATTGAACGCCGTCTTTCAAAGTACTCCTAATTAGCAAGGAAAATGAAAAAATACATTTTCTTGTCAATAATGCAAATTTTAAAGTGGTGCCTCCAGTTAGTAAATTATTTAAAAAAAGAAAAGAACAAAAGGAGTATAAAACACTTCAAAACATACTTATCCTAAAGGCAGGAGTGTTCAAAGTGAAGTCTAAACTTTTGACCATGATAGTACGTGTCACAGATTAAGAGATATGTTTTAAAAGACACTCCATGTTGTATGTACTGTTGTAGAAGAATTGTAGATAAGTTGGGTATATGAAGTGGATTGAAATATTCAAATTGACTCCTTAGATTTAAAACCTGTTTTTTTTTATAAATCATGAAACATCGTGTAGTAATTCATTTAACTATTATTCAGCTCTGCAAGAGAAGTCTGAAATAAATTATCTTCTTTGTACTAACATTCAACAAATGATAATATTAGTTTTGAAATAAATTTCAAAAAGTACTTAATGTGTTGAAAATAACTTGTTTTTTATCATTTCAATAAAACTGTTAGTTGTTATCTAGTAAAATCTAATAGGAAAGTATTTGTTACTGTAAGAGATATGCATTTTATGCTTAGACACAACTTAATCTTTATTATATGATATAGACTGTTTGAGATATTTTTACTGTATACTGTACATTCTAGTTTTCTTTTCACTATATTTTGAATTCCATCCAAGTACCAATGTTATAAGGATTTAATATTTTCTAATAGAAACTGGGAGATATTAATGCTTTGTGCATACATGTATATCTTAGTATATGGATATGATGAGACTTATAATTTTTCTGTATGTAAAGAGTTGCAGTTATGGCATTATTATTAAAGAGATGAGATTTGCATTAAAATTGATTAATAATATTACATGTATTGACAAGTCTACAGGTTATATCTTTATACTCAGTGTTAGCTGACTAATAATATTACAATGTATCTATAATAGAGTTAAAGGACTATTGTCAAAGTTGACTTAGCCTTGATGTGGTGATAAATTTTCTGAATTTGTAAGATTTGGCAGGTTACATAATGACCTATCCAGAATTGAAGTTAAATTAGTGTCCATTACTAGTGATGACAGAATCCATGGCGTAATTCAACCGACGGTTGCATGGACAATATATATAAGTATTCATTCCACACTCACTGTGCTAGAAGGTCTGTACCGGTCCTTCAAGGGAAGAAAATATCCTTAAACCTTAAGCAAGATAATTTTAAAGTCTCAAAAATATCATATTCTGAATTGTTTTTGTCCTAACAGGTGCATGGTTTGAAAAGGATAGCTCCTGTTTTATTATTCTGTAATAGGGGGACACCGGTCACACGTCTAGGTCTCGGACAAAATGAATTTGTTTACTAAATTTTATAGTGGGTGATTTGTGCAAGTACAAAAGATAACCGGGCGCCAAATTAAAACATAAATATACAAGATTTGTTTTTTTGAATGTCAAATTTGACTTATTTCAAAGACTTGGCATGCTTTATTTATTATGGAAATCATAAATAAATCAAGTAATATTTAATTTCAGGTAAACAAAACGTATTTTATTATTTTACTTAATGCATTTTTAAACGAAATGTGTATATTTCGGCATGTTTTATGGAAACAGAAAGCGTATTCAAACAGGGTTTATTCAAGCTAAAACTATTGCCTAGTAATGAGGAAGATGTTACTGTACTTTATAGATTTACTTTTACTGCTTTGCAAAGTTTTATGTGCAACTGTTTCTATTCTTTCAATCTAAACCATTTGGATAAGTCTGATAATCTAATTTTATTGTCAAAATGCAATATATTTCACTTACCAAAATTGTTTTAAAACACAACATTTACTTAAATACTAGGATGACATATTCGGAGAGAAAAATAAAATGAGGTGTTAACAGACATGACTTAACTTCTACACAAAAGGAGATAGAATGTGAGAGAAACACGGCTTTTAAGATATATCTGAATGAAAACAAAACAATCGGGTGTCTTTCAGGTGGGTTTATTAAACGGAAATTCATGACACAAATCAATCATTCGGCGATATAATAATACAATTTTATGTGCATACAGAAGGGTTTGCTCACACCAACATAATCTTAGGTGTTTCTCATTTTGTAATTTAAATCTGCCTTTGGAACTTTATTTATATAATTATCTGTCGCAACAGTCAAACAATTCAGTATTTCAGGCATGACATTATTTTGTGAATTTATGCATAAGGTTCATTTTTAACACAAAAAATATGCAACAGAATTATTAAACAACGAACACATACCAAGAACATAAAGAAAATTTATTAGTGCCTCGGATATTCAACTGTAATAGAGAACAATTGTTAAGGCTGATTTTGTGCATTACCTTAACTGATCACATCTTTTAGCGAGTCTTTGAAGTGCAGCATCAGTATTTAACTTGTTTAGGATTCAGATACCTCAAACAGATTTGCAAGCGTTAACAAATTGACTGTTGATATATAACCTAACAGTGTACATAAGAAATTAAAAAAAAATATTGGATATAACCTATGTTTGTGACTGGAAGCAAAAAGTTATAAAATGTTTCATAATGACCATTATACATTCAACAAATACAATGTACAATTATACATTCTTAAAAAAGAGTTGTAATCCCAACTTTGTTTACTGCTACTTTTAGTATTTTTATATAAAAAAAATAATCAAGTAGGACAAATACAATCAAGAACACGCGCTCACATTCACAAACACATAGAGACGCACCCATAGACGTGTGCGCGCGAGAACACACGCACGCACACACATAAAAAAGTATGGTGGAAGAAAAATATTGTATTACAAATAAAAATGAAATTGTTGGTAAACTAAAATGAAGGTGATCAAAATGAAGCGTCTTAAAAATATTGACATTGGGTCGAAATAATGGTGCGATTTGCATAATGGTCGAATAATTTTGAGGACGAACTGTTCTGTTATTTTACAAATAACAAAAATAAGTCTGTATTATCGAATAAAAGTTAAGAATGAATTGTAAGATACAACTGATTCTTACTTACGTAATGTTGACTTATTCATAAAAGATTAAACTGTTTGATTAAACACAATACTGCATATTTGTTTACAATTTACTTAACGGGGAGTTATGGTATAGAATCACTGAATGTAATACAATGTACATGTAAAAAAACGAAGCAAAAGAGAAGAATTGTCACAGCACAGAATCCTTTAAAACAACATTTTGCAAATATTTGTGATACATTAAAAAACTTTCTTTTTAATTAGTTAGTTAATCTGCTTTAATACTTAAATGTTAATATTGTTCATGAATAAGCATACGATGTGCCTGTTTTGCAAACATATGTTTGTTGCGCCTAACAAATTTCTGTTGCGAAATTTAGTCATTCCTCTTCTCCCCTCTACAAATTTGGTTCTTGTCATTAGAATATAGACTAAATCATTCACACGTTATTTCAAGGTAAATGAAGGATAGATAAAAATAAAAATATATTCATACATGGAACTATCACTTCAGTTAAACGTTTAATATTTTAAATTCTTCAAGCTCGGTGACATGTGTGGTACATCAGAACAACTATTTTTATTAGAGAATATGCAAACAGTGTTTTTAATAATAGACAAAAGCACGACTAAAAGTTCCCCATAACTGAATAGACGAACTAGTAATTAAAAAATTGGGAAAAAAATTTGAAATGGAAAATTCTTTT
>NW_026858302.1:0-6229 GCF_026571515.1 Ruditapes philippinarum
TTTAAAAACTGAATCGATTTTCTCCAGTTTAATTTGTTTCAAATTACTTCAACAATAATTTTTTTTTCTAACAAAAATCCAACAAAAGTTCCAAGGACACGATATTTGATACTTTTTTAATGCCTGTCTGTAAAGAAATTTTGATTCCATGGCGAAAAATGGCTTTTTCAGGAAAATCCAAATCACAATGAAGGCAACACAATACCAAGGCAATTTGGGATACGGACAAAAGCTCTCCCGGACAAAAGCCTCCATCTAAAATGACACAGTGGACAAAATGCCCCCTTTCAAATTTACACATAGGCAAAAGCCCCCTTTTGAATTAACATTATAGGACAAATGGCCCTGGTCCTTCAAATCTACATATAGGAAAAAAGCCCCCAGAAAACATATTATGCATATATATTTTATATTAAAAAAAAATTATTTTCATTTTTCATTTAAAAGTTAGTGGAACCTTGATGAATTGAACCATGCTGGGTGGTGAAAAAAGATAGAAGGTCAGTCTGGTCTATAAACTTCAGGGGGCTATTGCTAAACCAATTTGTTGATGTGAGGGCGGCTTTTGTCCTGACCTGGAATTTTTATGGGGGGGGGGGGGGGCTTTTTTTTTTCATTTTATAGATGGGGGCTTTTGTCCTATGTCTTTTTAGATTTGTCCTACATCCTTGGCAATCAGATCTTATGCAAAATATAAGTTAAGTAGATTTGAATTTAGTCAGATTGCAAAAAGTAGAAGATGATTTTACTAAAAGGCCTAAAATGCTACTGAAAGTGTTGTAGACTTCTTCAGTTCCATTTTCACCCTGAAAAATGCAAAATTTGAAATAAACAAAGCACTGCTAAAAAAGATAAAATCCACACATTATAACATGCACATGTGTTTGTTTTAAAATTAGCATAATATATACATTCTATACATATTTTTTTTTTTCACGTAACGATATATGTACCTTCAAACTGTATAGATCATATGGTGGTTCTCCAGCTTTTCTGGTAGAGGAAAGACCAGACATGCATTTTTTCAGTGATGATCACATATCTGATTAATTATCACCAATCTTATACCTAAACAGTAACATCTAACATTAGGCCATAAATCAGTTTACGCTGAACAGTAACTGCTCTAACATTAGCATAATCAGTTTACCTGTGAACAGTAACGGTCTAAAATTAGCATAAATCAGTTAGCCTGTGAAACCAGATAACTGATTAAATGTTAATTGCATAAATCAGTTTATCTGTTTCCAGTAACTGTCTTACATTAGCACAATTCAATTTATCTAAACAGAAAACTATCTAACATTAACATAAATCAGATTTACCTGTTCCAGTAACTGTCTAACTAAGCATAAACAGTTTTACCTGTTCCAGTTCTTTTTAACATTAGCAATAAATCATTTCTGTGAACAGTAACTTTCTAGCATAAATCATATTACCTGTTTTAAGTTAAATATCTTACATCAGATAATCTGTTTACCTGATACTGTTCTAGTAAACTGTCTAACATTAGCATATTTGCTTCAGCAAGGTCACCCTCTGGTATATCAAGGAAGTTCATGAGCAAAATTCCTGAAAAAAGACATATCATTGAAGTAGAAATACTAAATTTCTAAATTTTAAGAACTAGTAGAAAATGTTAATATATTGCATTAATGTATTGCATCCATATAACCATCAAAACAACAATGCTGACCTTACATAAATTTACAAATTTATCACAACGGTTTGTAATTATTTCATGCCATTGCAGGCAAATAGTTTTAGTCAATCATTCAACAGTTGGTATTATATTCTAAGGAAAGGCAATGGTGATACGTACAATGCTCTATATAAATAAATGTTATCTATTCTTATTGTACAGGATTTGAAGAAAAAGAATTTAGATTGTATCCACGGGTGGCCACGATTCGTCATCCTGAGCATTTTACAGTGATACTTTTCCTATTTCTATTTTCAAATGATCCAAGCATGTGATGTTGAAGAAATTTGGCAGATACATTAAATTTACTATGATGTTTTTAAATATCCAACTGTTTTCTCTCTTAATGACAATTTGTTGAGACTTTCTGTCATACACAGGAAGGGTGCTGACTCTAGGACAGGGACAAATTTAGGGCATCCGACTTTATTTTAAGTAAAGCTGACAAGTAAAGCTGACAATGTTAACATTCAAGCTTAATTAGTGGCTGGAGACATCAAGGTTGTCTGCATGTGAGATATTTCAGTGATTCCAGTCTTTGAGTAGAACCACAAACCTTAGAAGCTAACTAAATTACTTCCTCACATTCAAAGACTCTGGTGGGATGCAAACCAACCTTAGTGAGGGGCAAGCATTTCAAATTCAGAGACCTACACCTCTTGGCCACAGAGGGAAATGGAAATCAGGTGTCTCTCCTTACGTTATTTAAATCCCAGACAAAAACAGGGTTCGTACAGACATCCAGTATCAAAATTCAAGTACTTTTTAAGCACTTTTTAAACATGTTTTTCCATTTTTCAAGCACAATTTGTTGCGTGTCTATCCTACAAAATGTTTAACCAGTTTTAATTTATAAGTTATTTTTTGTTGAAAGTACATTTTCTGGCTACAGTACACTTTAACAGTTCCTATAGAATAACAAGAAAGATACTGAACTGCCACCCTGTTTTATGGCCCCCTGTTAAAACCCTAACTTCAATTATTTATATATCACGCTCTTTTGTAGGTTTTCCATTTCTTTTAAATATAAATACTATAACATGATAATATGATATATATCTACATTAGTAAATTTTCTTACAAAAATAATGTCAATATTCATTGAATGGTTAAGTAAAAATCATTAGCACTATACAAAATCTCAGTGAGTGGGGTATTGCGATGATCTTGCGATGAGGGCTACATATCAGAATCTGGCTAAATTCTGTGTTGAAACCTTGGAACACAACATGAGCATTATAGAGGGGTTGAAGTGAAGTTCAAATTAACTGCAAATTTGTGTCTGTTACATTGAGCAAACATTGATTTTGGTACTGAACAAGATCTTTTTTTATTGTTTTTTTTGGTAACTGTTGATTTTTACAGACACTTTTCTGTCATTCTATCATTTTCAAGCACATTTGTAGCGAATTTAAGCACTTTTTAAGCACTTTTCAAGAGAATATTCAAATTCAAGGACTTTTAAGCACTTTTTATCATTTTTAAGCACTTTTTAAGAAAGGGACTGAAATTTCAGCACTTTTTAAGACTGTACGAACCCTGAAAAATGCTGGTGGAATCATAGACCTCCTGCAATCTACCAGGTTAAACAAAGAAATTAAACGTACATCTCAAGACTTAAACCTGCCATGACACAAGGAGAAAATGATTTGAGGTCAACATCTGTAACTGAAGGTTCAGGGTGAGCTATTAGTATCAAAGGGGGATGCTCTGGCATCCTGCGTCAACAATCATCTTCTGCTCTGAAACTGCTAGGCAGATTTACTTAAAATTTGGTCTGTAGCATCCTTGTGACAGTCACACATGAAACTGCTTATATCATTTCAATGGGGCCAACATCTAACTGCTTGACAAAAGCCTAAGTCTGTACTTAGCTTTTGTGAATAAACAGAAACATTTTAATATATAGTTACCACAGAGTTCATAGGGTAGTTAATCCCAATTAATGCTGCCATCAATGGGGCTATATCTGCCTGTAATTATAAAACAAATATTTCATAGTAAATACATATGAATACAGGACAAAAGTTAGCTGTATTTGGACATATATTATACAAAATCAAATTTTAAAGTCAACTAGTAAAAGATTTAAGTAATATTTGATGCAGATCTATCATAATTTTATTAGTGTCATTTTAATATCATATGAAATACCCAGTTTCAGTAAAACATATGTATAATTTTGACATATACATCTACATATAAATCTAATTCTTTACATTTGTAGATACATAAAATAAAATACAAGAAATTTGTCATGGTCTAAGTGGTCAGTATACGAGAATAAAACTTTGTTCATCCTCTCATTCTTTTGCAAAGAAATTTGAACATTTTTCTTTGTCATTCCATGAAAATTTATGTTAATAATGTACAAGAAATAACAAATAAGCTTACCTGTTCAACATCAGTCCTCTTTAAATGGTCAAGTTTCCATTCTGCAAAAGAACAATGAATCTACATTCATTCTTTATTTTCAGGGGGTGGAATTTTAGTTACCCAAACATTATCTAGTTTACAGGCAACATTCCAGTTGTACAAGCGGAGATGGGTAACAAAATGTCTGTCTAGCCTACACAAGGGCAAACAAATGAATAGGACAACATGCTTATGTAAGAATTTGAGTTGTTTACCCATGATAAGAAAAACACATATTGAAAGTATATGGCTATATTCTTTATCTATAAACATTGTTCCTATGGTTTTTAATGTAGAATTTTTATTATTTAAATATATTTATATGATAACCATTGTGTGCCAAAACTAAAAAAAAAGGCAGTCTGAAGACGGCGTAAGACTAGATTGGAATGGAAAAAAAGTATCAGGAAAGGTTACACCTCAAAGTAAAATCATTTGTTCGAAAATGATTTTTAAAACAATTTCTTTCTCTTTGATTCAATTTTTGTAAAGATGAAATGTGGACTTTGATTACATTTGACCAATAAGAGTGACCTTGACCTTTGGGTAGTGACCTGGTTTTTATGCTCTGCACATGTTCATTGTAATGGTGATCATTTGAGCTTAGTTATTTTAAAAAAAAAAATTCTATTTGTTTAAAAGTTACAGAGCAGACAGGATAACGTAATGGACAGACTACACAGCAGGGAATTAACAAAATAACAGTGATTGTACGAGTGACTATTAAATTTAGACAAATATGAAAGTATCTCTGAAATATCAATTTAACACTCATTATATGAAATAAAACAACCAAGCAAATCAAAGATTTATAACAGAATGGTAGAAAATTTATTTATTTATAGCGTTTTACATCACATCGACACAGTATACGTCATATGGCGACGTTCCAGCTTTACTGGTGGAGGAAGACCTCAGGTGCCCTTCTGTGCATTATTTCAGGCACAAACAGGTACCTGAGTAGAACCACCAACATTCCATAAGCTAGCTGGATAGCTTCCTCACATGAAAGAATTCAAAATTCCTGTCGAGATTCGAACCCACAGTGGTGAGGGAAATGGTAAAAAATGTCCACTCCAAATAAATATAATGCATATCTTAGTAAAAACACTTCTATTATGATACTACTTGAAGATATGTATTACAAAAGGAAAACATTATTTTCAAAATTAATTGCCTTCATCATAAATTGTACAAGGAACAAGATAACTACATATGACAAAATATTGAAAACAAGCAATTATCATAGTATTGCAAGCAATCCATAAGTCCCCTACCGGTAAGAGCCCAAACAACATTCTGAAGGGCCATTGGCCATTCACTTAGGTTCCTATTTTAAGTAAATTTGTTGAAAAAGTTCTTTAAAAGTGATCACAGGAAATAGTTTTTATGTACAGACAGACTGAAAGACACTCTAAAGTTATTTTTTAAACATCCCTGTTATCAAAATATAACATTTTTAAAATCCTATCATGATTGAAGAAGTTGGAGTAAAAATTACCAATTTCTCAAAAAAATGTCTAGGTTCAAAAGGGGCATAATTCTGGAAATAGTCTTGCTAGAGTATTGAACACTCACAAATGTTGAGTGACAATAAGAAACATTTATATGAAGTTTGAAGTAGATACATTCAGAAAAAGAAGTTATTAAAAAAAAACAATGTTTTTTTCATGAAAATTTCAAGTTCAAGGGAGGTAATTCTGATAAATTTTGTGCTAGAGTTGTAAACCGTGTCACATATGATGTGGTTGATGACAAGCAACTTATATTTTAAAGTTTGAAGAAAATACCTTTAAGAAATAAAGAACTTATAGTGAAAAACTTAAAAACTAGAATCAGAAATCTTGAAATTCAGTCTATTTGTTGCCATAGCAACCAGAATTTTCAACATAGGAAGATAAGAAAAGGATGTGAATAATTTCCATACTGCCATCTACCCATATGTCAAGTTTCATAAACATATTTTCAGTACTTTTTATGTTATCACTGGATCCAGGTTATGTGTAAAATTTGCCATATTTTCAGTCTATTTGTTGCCATAGCAACCAGAATTTTCAACATAGGAAGAAAAGAAAAAGACGTGCATAATCTCCATACTGCCATCTTTATTAT
>NW_026858303.1:0-30262 GCF_026571515.1 Ruditapes philippinarum
TTATTTTCTTGTTTTTAAGATTTAATTTCTAATAAATTATACTTTTTTTGCAAGATCGAGCAAATCAGTTTTCTTGCCAAATCTAATACCTCCTGGGGAAGGGTCAGCTACAAACTTTTCTAAATTAAAAGACATGACTGCTTGCTGCTGGTTTTAAACTCAGAAAAGTGATGTGTTTCAAAAATTTCAAAATGAAAGGTACACTTAATAGAACAACTATGATATCAACTCAGATGAGTAAATACGGTAATAATAAAATGTAAAATAAATGGTAATAATTTCCAATAATGTAGCCAAAAAGAAATATTCAAATCCCGGACGAGCCCCCAATTTCTGTTACGAGCCAGGCGTAACGAGAAAGAAAAGCCAGCAACAAACTTGTAACAATAACAAATTTATTACAGAAAAATTATTAAAGAAAAATAAAATAACAAATTATGATTACAAATACCTGAAGTCCAAATAAAAATGAAAGCTACAAATGTCTAGTCTGATCCTGGAATGATCCTTTTTTAATAGCACAGTTAAATCCAAGTTAAATCCAAGAACACTTTAGAATAAATTCCCACAATAAAATCCACAAGAATAATTAATAATCCAAGCTCCAATAAATCACTTAATTTCCAAGTTGAATAATACTCCAAATATATTGATTTCTAAAAGATCACTGATGACTTAAAAGGTAAGTGATGACTTAATGATAAGATTAATGAAAAATGTCTCCTTATATATATTAACTAAGAAGTTTCCAGAAAGGTCTATTATGTTCTCAAGTAATCATAATCTAGCAACTTCAACAATAAAGATCATTCCAGAAGTTTCTATCTAAATATAATGCATGAGTTTTCTACAACAGTTAAGAACCTTCTAGTACATACATGTAGTTTATGTTCTAAAAATAGAACAATGATAATATTGGAAATACCAACTGGTCAGATATAAATTATATACATGTAATATGTTGCATACATAACAACATAATGACGTTACTGTTCTTTTTCTTTTCTTTTACAATCAAAAGTAACAAATCATTCATTTTGTAAACATGTAATTCAACAAAAGATGAATTATATATTTAAAAGTATAGTAATACTCTCCGTTTTCTATAACACAGTAAAACGTAAAAATTGTTTAAGTTTTAGCGTGATTTATTCTTAATTGGTTAATTTTACATTTTAATGCAGCTATTAAAATATTTGTACTAGGTATTCTTACTGATCTTGCTCAGAAAATCCACACCCCTTTGTATTGAATTCACTTTTATTGTTATGTACAAATTGAAGGCATGAAACATATTTGTGTTAGATACGTCTATAAATAACCTCAGAATTGACATGAATTGTATGACATGTCGTTTATTGTTAACTATAATGTATGTTATGATACCAATTTGGTTTGTAAAGTTACTGTTATCTTGCGATGTCTACATTTGATATATTACATACATCATTTAAGTAAGAGAAACTGATATAAACTGAAATATAAATGTTATAATCGGTTCATATATGTTAAGGACGAGTGATATATTTGTGTTCCGATTCATGTGATGCAGGGTTGAAATGATGGCAAATAGTTTTAATATTGAAAATAATTCCAATAATATTATAAATGAACTTATGTTTACAAACTAACACGAAAGTCGAATGTTCTGCAGCAATCCTTGTAATAGTGGTCGCCAAAGGTCGATTTCTGTTTGAATGAAATAGTATAGTAAAATGCAAACAATGTTACACGGTGAAGCGTTTTCTATATTTAGATATAAATGTAATTGAATTACGAAATAAAAAAAGAAATACATTTCGTGCTACAAACTTTTAACGCTAATTTCCATCCTTGAAATTTGCTTCATGAATAATATATTTAATATAATTTGTTACCCACATTACATCATTTTTAACTGTGCTTTCTCACGATATGTTCCCGTTTCGTTTTTATTTATTACAAATACAACAATGGAACTTTCATAATTAGCCTCTACAAATGTATCCAAGTGTTTTTGTTATGCATGGTAACAACAAATGTAAGTTATATATGGTAATAGAAAAATTAATATGAAAATGAAAACAAAAACGTAACATACTAATACATTTGAATATTCTTGCTTTGAAAAAAATGGTCCGATTAACATTTTATCTGTTGTCCTTATTCTGTCTCAGTGTAAGTTTATAATTATGGATGAAATAATCCCAATGGTATACTTATCTGACAGAAATATGGTGGTATACTAGTATTTCATTTACAATCAATGTTACACAGAATAAATGGTAACTTAAAAAAAGAATAATATTTTTCGCGCAACATTTTAGTCTGTTCATGTACAATATGTATGTTTGTGTGTAAATTGAAGAGTAAAAAATCTAGCAAAAACGAATGGAAACAACATAATTTTACTGTTTATATATCTTATAAAATGTTTCATTAGACATATCTCAATACTTTTTAATTGCTATTCTATCAAATAATCTTGGATTCTAAATGTTTAAGTTATTGAGTGCATTAACTTAAGCATGCATCAAATCGAATCACTTTTCTTTTTCCGTGTTTAACTAAAATAACCAAAGCCTATTTGTCTCCTCTAATTCCATTGTCATGTTTCTGAGATTTCTAAGATTCCTTTGATTTATTGTTATTGGCAAAGCTGACAAGTCGATATTATTGAAAGAAAGCTGCTATCAAATAAAACAATGTGAATATCTTTTTCCCGGTAGGTCGTAGAGTAAAACGTTATGTGCTGTGAATTTTTTATCCTTCGTTGTCGACGGGTTAAAATATCTAGCTTGAAATCATACGCCTGGCATATCATGGTAAATTCTCACAAGTTTACCAGGTAAGTGGTTATATTCTATTTTGCCTGTCTTCGTCCTTAACTCTTTTAGCAAGATTTTAAAGATAAAAAGTGATACAAAGATACCTATGAGTATGATAATGGGTAGTGAAGTATGATAATGGGTAGTGAAATTTACATTGGATTGATCGAAGAGAATATAAATCGTTGTATATGAGATTAAATGTGTCATTATAGCCGGAAATAGCTCCGTTGGGAGTATTACAATTGCATTGATTGTCCAACATGAAACAGCTGTAAACGAATATATTGCCTCTAAGAGTCAATAGTTGGTTTACTGTGCTTATAAAAGCTTGTTGTAATAAAGGAAACATGATGCTCGGCTAGTATACAATAGTTGAATATGTAAAGCTGTTACTAAGTGTTCAGGTGAGCAATATGTAGTGACAATAAATAATCATTTTATTTTGTTCTCTTTTATCCTAACTTTTTGCCCGTGGCAAGTTCTTTTTCGCTGAAAAAATAAATTAACTACACTTTCTAAAATGATTTTTTTTTGTTTTGTTCATATGTAAGCAATCCCTTTTATATATTGAAACATTTCAAAATATTCCGATTATTCATTGTTATCTATAGTTTACAATTATAATGTAACAGGAAGAATTTAAATATTCATCTGCATTGAAATGAATGCATCCAAAACAGAAGCTGAATACTTCATTGGGTCACACCATGGAATACTTCTGATTAGTACTTTCATTGTTATTTACACTGATGACATTAATTGAACGAAACAAATATTGAGCACGATTGGCTGAGTAATTGGTAATTGTTGCTTTCTTTGCCCCCAAGTGTTGTGATAAAATCCAATAACAGAAAATCAAGATATAGCTGTCTCAACAGAGTCAAACATCGGTATCAGTGCTCCGAATAACATTATAGTCCGATATTTCTTACGTAACGCGCGAATATATAGATATATACTTTAGACAGTCAAGTAACACAACAACAACAAATATGTTTGGATTAAGAGACATGAAATAAGGATGCATGAGTTTTATCTAATGTGAAATCAAGGGTAAAATTAAAACGGCATTACAAAGAGTTAAAGTATTAAAGAATTGAATAAACAAACAAATATTTTAAATGTTGTTAATCAATTTTAATAATCATCATCCATTAAAACATCTTTAAAAGGTATCATCAACAGAAAAGTTTGTTTGTTAACGAAAGCATAATAGGTAACACCACAATTTCAACTAGGAAAACACCATGCTCTATGTTGAAAACACTTTCTTTCGCCAAGCATTTGATTAAATTAATGGGGAATTTAAAATTCATTTTATTACAAGGAATATTATTTAAATAAAAAGAAAAGTAGGATTGTTTTTATTTTTGTAAAATATGCGTTAATCTGTTACCAAAGTCACAAAGATGAAATGAATAAGAATTCTACTGAAATCGATGGCACCAAACTGATGATATCAAATATTGACGACGCGACCTCTTGACCTGAAACCAATTACGTAGAGTTGATTCCTGTTTCACTGCAAGACAGTCTTAATTATATCGAGAATGTTCAATTATAGGATGCTATATAGGTTAGATAACATTGCTGGTAATATAACTGTGCCAAAATTAATGCTAAGAAGAAAACAATAGCATAAAGTATTTTATAATTTATGTTTTTTATTTTTTATTCGTATATTTTCAAATATTTCAGCGTACATGCATGTAATAGTCATAGTATAAATTAAAACTAGAACTTGTTCAATCACTATAAATCATCAACAAAATGAGATTACATTTTGTACATGATCAGCTAGATCATAAGAGAGTATATGCCCACCGAATATGCAGCTCTAAAACGTTTGGTTCTTTAAAATAAATTTACCCTTTTGCCTAGCTCAGGTAACATAAGAACGCTACCAAATTGTTGTGGTGTCCGTGGTTAATCGTCTTTAATTGCTTTGAGTTCCAATTGCTGTAGGTTCTAGCCGCTCGAGCGTCCTCTGATTCTGCACGTGAGAAAGCTGTCTAATTAGCTTACTCAGACACCCATTTATGCCTGGAAAAAGTTTACACCCGAGGGGATCTTCACTAGTCATGCTGGAAATTTGCCATATATTTGTCTGAATAAAACCATTGATAAAAATATTTCAGATATTAGTTATTTAACAAAATTACACAATGTTATAAACGTTATAAATTGTACTAAAATATGTTGAAAACAAAACTGTATATTTAAGAATAAGAAATAAATGTCATGCATAAATCAACGTGAATCTAAACCATTTAGCTTGATAGATGATAACAATGAAACAATGTAACACGTTGAAAATCATGTTTTAATGCTATTCAATTCCAAGAGTTCTCGTAAAATTACAGAACACAGATAAAAGACAGACATTAAAACATCTGTGGTGAAAAACTCAATTAAGCAGGAATTAGATTCGATATATCTCGTTAATAAATATTATTGGCAAAAAAGTAAAAGAAAAGGCTCTGAACTGCTCCGAAAATGACACTACATAATGCATTTCTTAAATGCAAATAAGTTTTGAAACCATATCATTCGTGATTACAGTTGCTAAACACCTCATCTTTATAAAGGAATGCTTCGAACGAAATAAGTAACTGTATAATGGCAAAGTTCTTAAATCAAGGAAATCCTACTATATTAAGAGACATTACAGTTCGTTTCTCAAATAAGCTTTGTTGAAGATGATAGAAGCCATTCTGAAAATTATTCGAAATAACGGGATAAAATGTTTAATATATGTTATAGAATAAGAACAGTACTAATGCAGATAAGCTGCAGATTTCGGTTCAAAGGGAATGAGTGTATTTCACGTTTCAAATCCTTGATTTGTTTTCCGAGAAAAACACATTCAAACAAATAGAAAATCAAATGAAATATTTTAAAAAGGAAACGATAGGAACGCCTCCGCCAATAAAATGAGAAATTTTACTGACGGTAGCTTTCAACGCTTAATCAAACCGTACCTGCAACATTTTCAATTTTTCCGTTTTCGTTTCTCTCTATTGTCTTAATCTTCAGGATATTTTCTCCGGAGTGACAAGCGGTGTTGGTTAACAACTACATTTCGTGACAATTAAGGCAAAAAGTGACCACTTAACATTCAAAGAGTTGACATATGTAGCTGACCTTAAACATATGGCCCAGAGAAGCTAAAGAGAAAAAAAAACTTTAATTTATAGTAAACGATATTAATTGCAGTGTAGCGAACGTATTTTTTCATATAAACATATTGAATGGCAGAATGGATTTGTCGTAATTATATTGACATGCTTACTAAACTAGATCATTTCTGTATATATTTTTATAAACAGTAGGCATCATCATTTACTTAACCCTAGAATGCTAAGATACCTTATGCGACATCTTTGATTAATCACCCTGTTATTTTAAGACACAATTTACAGTATTATTGTGTTTATTTCTTCATTTAATTGTAAAAAAAGACTTTAAAACTGACATATATGGCTTGATTTATTTATGAGAGGCAAGTTGGCAACTCTTCCATATCAACAAACTCACAGTTGATTGAATCGCTAAAATTGTAACACAAGGATTTCTTTTTAGTCGAATTTGATTCAGACTTTAGGATAATATCAAACGCATATTTCAAGGTATCATTTGTCATATGATGAAAAGGGGCATAGAAGATCCAATGCCTGACATTTGGATTCCTTGTCGGTTGCAGATTGTTTATCATTTTGGTGATTGGCCTGTCCGTGCTCTGCCTTGTGACCTGTTGTTTTTGTACGGGGTCCGCCTTGGCTCCTTGTCGCTGATTCTTGTTGCTTGGTTGTGTTGGGGTTGCCTTCATTGAACGCCGCCTTTCCTTGTTGATTTTGTTTATCATATTTTATGGACTTGTTATCATTTAACAGAGCTAACTAAGACAGAAAGTGAATATTTTTCAATTGAAAAAGTTGAGGTGTGGACTTGTTTTCATTTGAGACAGAAAGTAAAACTTTCAATTGAAAATGTTGAGGTTTTCACATACAACTTACTGGAAATGTAAACATTAGTTTTATATATGATTTTTATGCTCAACTGTAATACAATATCTTACATATTATATTGGACATTTTACAAGACGTCTTGAAATCTATACAAATCTTTTCTTATTGGTGTTTTACCTTAATCGACCGGTACAGGTGTCGTATAGAAGTTTAAAAAAAAGTGATGATGTTTCTAAACTCCAAAATTCACCTTTGCCATGCAACTACTTGGAGCGATCTCTAAAATACAAATTATGGTATATTTATTTTATTTTCAACCAATTATCCCTGATAAAGTAAAGAACTCAACAATTATATATCGTGAAAGATGAAGGGTTAATTATTTCTTCTTAGGTATCATTTTAGTGATTAGCCTTTATCCGTGTTCTACCTTATGCCTTGTACTGTTTTAGTTTGGATCCTCTTGGGCTGCTTGCCACTGGTTCTTGTTGCTGGGTCATGCAGAGGTTGCGTTTATTGAACGTTGATCTTGTTTATCAATTTTATCAAGTACATATAAACAATAAAATAAATAACAAATATTTTTAGCTTTTCAGAATTTGTGTAACCAATAGTTGTTTCACATATCAAACAACACTTTGAACCTGCGTTAGAATATTCAGATAAACATCAACAAGGCAAAGCGTCAACCGGGCTAGAGGATCACCCTGAATAGCACAAATTAAAGCAAAGAACAAAACCAGAAAGACATGAAAGTTGGGCATGTAGAGGGTGTGTAATTAAAGCTTATTATTAAACGGACAGTATTTGAATAATACCAGGAAGTTTAATCTGGTAAGAAATGCACAAAACGTTAATCTTGGTCATAATATGTTCATATGTGACGACACAGTTTAAATCAAAATGAATCTTTGCTAGGCGAGATTCTAGCATTTGATATTAGAAAAGGTTTTAACACTCCATTTGATGTTGCACGGGATACACCATCGACCTAGTGTCCACAATTATTTTATAGTAAAATTTATGTCACCCCTTTTCTCCTTAAATCCTTGCATATAAGGAATTGTTTAATTAAAATTAAAATATAGGAATGAAGTTAAAATAGAGCAAAAAGAATCCATAAAGAAAGTCAAAAAAGGCAAATTGAAAATGTAACAAACTCGGTTTGATTGAGCCTGTTTATAAAGCAGTATTCAACATTTAGAAAAAAAGGTTTTAAATGAAAACATACGCATATGTATTCACAAGTATTTTTAAGTAGGGTTATAGAGCACATTATATTTTGAAGGACTTCTTCTTTTATGAACTAATTTAAAGGAAATGGTTAGGAAAAAGACCATCAAATTACAGCTATAATCGAACAGTGGTATAAAAATTTAATGATATAAATAAATCAACAGAAGTGTTTTCTTGACAGCCATATTTACGGTGACCTATCACATGGTCTGTTAGCTTATGTGTGTCTTTGCTATCGTTGACCGATCAGAAATTAAACAAAGATACAACTTTGAGGGTTATTTACATTTTACTTTCATCAGAATCATTTCCTTAAAAAGTTCCTATACCTATATTTTGTGTTCATGTTATATATCATTTTAGTTTCTAACTAAAAATGAAACCACTCCTGAAATTTCATCTTCAGCAGTTTTAAGAAGTATAATCTATAAATAAAATAGAAAAATGCAATTATGAGACAAAACATAGGGGCCAAAAGAAATGAAACTTCATTTAAATGTAAATATATTCTTGTAGATCTAAATTGTTATTTGCTGTAAATTATAAAGGTAAAAATAATATAATTATTGATATCTCATATGCAGTCAATAATTTGCAGCCGGCAATTAAAATAATTTAGAAACAGACATTGAACAAGAATTGAAAACAGGTGTAATATGTCATTTTATTAAAAAATATTTTCAAATTATAGTTGTTTTTCGCACGCATATTTAGTGCTTTCACGAAATATTTAGAATCTATACAGAAATTCATAATTAGACTTTAAAAAATATTATTTTAGCGTGATTTGAGTACATTAAATCATTTTAATATTTTTGTCATCTATTTGCCTAAGAATTCCTTTTATTTATGACAAAACATTTTCAATAAGACATTGAACAAGAATTGAAAGCAGATGTAATGTGTCATATTCATTTTATTAATTAATTTATTCAAACTATAGATGTTTTTGCACGCATATTTCTTGCTTGCATGAAACCAAAAATGTATAAATACACTGTCAGATTCTTACTTAGTATACGCTTTGCTTCATATACAAGTGTTGTTCGAATATCAGAGAAAATAAAGATGTTGTTTGTATTTGCTGCTTTAACTGTGATAGCAAGAATGTCTGTTTTATAATTCATTTAATGTTTTCATTTCAGTTTTATCTGTTTATTTGCAGGACAAGCATTTATATTAGGAGTGACAAATTGCTTTATGTATTTTCTTCTGATCTGATATTTCATATTGTGAATTTGTTATTAGATGTTCATATAAAGTTTTTTCTTCGCCTTCTCTTTAAATTTCTTTTGTGTTATTTCACTTGACGAGCTCTTGGAATGGCGTTTGTTTTAAATATTTGTTTGGCTTTGTTTAAAAGACTACGGGATTTTGAATCTTTCGCCATGTGTTCTTATCAAAATTTGAAAATTTTCTATTCACCTTATGGCTGTAAACATTTAACATAGTTCGTGTATTTGTATTGGTTATTTCATGTCCAGTAATGAAGTTGTTATGTTTGGTATGTACTTATTCAGTTAAGTTATTTATATGTTTAATATTTAAGTACTTAATGTTCAGTAAATAAGAATTTTATTGATAGTTGCTATGCATTCTATGATTCATAAAAGTTTATAGAAAATTTACTCATTTACATTACCAGTTTTTGCATTTTTGTGTTGTGAAAGTAAAGAATTATTGTTTGATAATTAATAATTTCATATTTAATAAGCCAACATATTATGTTTGTTATGGTATATATTGTATGATTAGTAAGTGGGCATTTCACTTTTAATAGGGAAGTATTTTATTGTCTAGTAATCTCGTATCTCAAAATGAATGATATAGTGTTTGGATGAGTAATACGTATTCTATTAATTGGCTTTTCAGTAATATTTTCTTCTGCTTTGAATTCATCATGGTTTCACGTTTGTTATTTTGACATGCATTTTATGGTGGATGCCCTCGATCTAAAAAACATGGTTTATTGTAAAATTTCTTGCATTCTAAAGCACTTGTGAGTATTGTTAGATTGTTGATTTTAATTTAGTATTTTTATATACGTTATTGCTAATTTCAATACCATACTTGAGCTATCTTATGCTTGATTGATTCTCCAAGAAGAACATAAGATAAATAACACATAAATAAGTGGTTGTTCACAAAGTCCAAAGTCAAGGTATCTTCGAGTTTTGTTTTTAATTGTTTTAGAAATGATTATTTTAGTAGCTTTTGTTATTCTTAAAGTATCATTATTATTATTATTTCTTTCTTGTATTTTGTTCTTTTTTGTTGTTTCTTTTTTGTATATTTATCGACATTTTGTTCACGATTGAAAGTGTCTCATTATGGAAATCTGAAACAAGTCATATAATAAACAAATTACAAAAAAATTAAATAAATAATAATAAACAAATTAAGGAAAACAATATGTTTATTTGTGAGTTGCTTGACACTTTAAACGTTACAAAGTCGAATACAAAAGTTCAAATTACTTTTAATAACAGATCTTCAACATATTACGCTTTTACGCTGACTGATGTAGTGACTAATAATGCTAATTGTTCACCACTGATTCATGTAAAAAATTGTAAGTTAGAATAATCCTTATATTAAAAAGCATGCTTGCCGCAAAACCATAATGGGATGTAAATGACATCTAATTACATTTATAACATGGTTGTGTTTCGGTACAGATAAACATCGACAACAACAGTAGCAGCAACAACTGAAAACTGTTGTTATTATTTTATTGTTTTTATGTAGTATGTCAACCAGTCCTTTGTTACGACTCAGTTTTCTTTATAAATACTCCCTACGTTTTCGGTATAAGGGCTGATTCGGCTGTCGGATCTAGTATTGGTAGGGTCCTAGCTCATAGCATGACTGTAAGTATTTTTTCGTCTGAGGGAATATGTTATCAATAAGGTGTGTGCTTATTGAACACAATCAAAACCATATTCTAATATTTTACAAAATAATTGGTACATTTAAAGAAGTAAAAGTTAATCCGACCAATAACGTACACATTTATATGCATGTAAAATAGCAACGGGTTGCATTTTAGGTTACATACTTAATATCTTTGAAGGGGTATACAAATTTACTTTCAAGATCGTGTCACCGAAAGAATTTTAGATATACTTGTGTGTTTTGTTACCTTATGCTTTTTTTTTTCATTTTTAATGCACGAAATGCTGTACGATAATTAGTAAATAACTGTATAATTAATATTCAAACATATCTTATACTAAAAGGGGAAGGCTGTGAAGTATTCCATCGTGAGCGGTGACTCAGCATACTTCAACTTGGATCCTACAACTGGCGAAATCACTGTTGCACAATCCTTACCAAAAGACGTGACGAAACTCCAGTTTGGCGCTCAGGCTGCTTCGACAGATGCCTATGACAAAACTTACGAATATATCTATTGTCATCAGATGTAACGAATGAAATAAATGAATAAATGCTAGGATTAAAATGTATATGTAGTTTGCTTCTTTACAATACTGTATAAAAGGTAATAAATCCTTACTTTTACTGTTTTCATAAATAAATAAATTAATAAATAAATAACAAAAACAAAAAAAAAGAACAAACAAAAACAATGAAATAAAAAACAACAACAGACAATAAAATTCTTATAATAGAATACTTACAAAAAGTTATTAATTTTTACTTTTACTTTCATACAATAAATAAATAAAAAGTAAAGTAAAAACATAAAAAGTTATAATAATAATAATAATAATAATAATAATAATAATAATAATAATAATACGAATAAAAAAACAACAAGCAACAATATATTTTTAATATCTTCCTTACAGAGCATCTTCTGTGTCATTATTTCTTCTATATCTGTGAGGCTGTTGGTATGTTTTACGATATAATAATCACTAGATTGCTGAACACTCTCATATCTTATACTGTTGTCAGTTTATTTCAAATTACTCGGTTCTACTCTGCCTTGCTGGGTCACTCATTTTATCAATCGTATTAATGTCAGAAAGTACATATTTAATTTACTTTTCTCTGTTTATAGTTTTGGATATATTTTATCTCGATCACTCGGTATTTGAAAATAATTATGTACAATATACAAGACTTAGGAAGAATATATCCGTTATTGTATGGTTTTTTGTTTGTTTTATTTGGTTTTACATCACACGACACAGTATAGGTCATATGGCGACGTTCCATGATGGAGGAAGACCTCAGGTCCCCTTCCTTGCATTATTTCAGGCACGAACGTTACCTGAGTAGAACCACCGACCTCACATGAATGAATTCAAAGTCTCTCCTGTCGTGATTCGGACCCACAGCGGTGGGGGCAAGTGGTTTGAAGTCAACGACCTTAACCACTCGGCCACGGACGCCCCATATTGTGTGTTGTCTTGAGATGCATTCTTTGCAGTGTGCGGAATCAGTTGAAGACAGAGTACCAATGCTTCAGTGTATGACTTCTTTGTAAAAGCTTTCACAGCCGAACATCATGAAGAAAATTTCTTTTATCATTTATATTGTTGAGTAAATATTTAGATAACTTAATATGCACATATATTGCTAGAATTTCACCAATTTTAAAGGTATATAGAACGTATAAATTGTACTTCACGCATGATATAAATGCCATCTAAAAACACACAAATGGATGAAATTAAAACACATTTAACGGAGTTTGTTGATGTATTGAGAAGTATAATCATATTTGAATTCATCAATTATTATATCAAAGTATTAAAAAATAAACTTGGTTTATAAACTTTTTTTGAATCCAGGAGCTGTTTTCAGACATAGATTGTGACATGAACAAAACATATCGAATACGATATTTTTTAAAATTTAATTTTTGAAATTAAACAAGCGTGGCTATCAGGATACAGAGCGTTCAAAATGTGTCTCGCTTTAAAATTGCCTTTTTTATTAAAAGTGTATTTTTATGAGACATGAATAAAGATAAAGTGACAACCTTTTTTTCTAAACAAAAAGAAAGAAAAAAGAAAAAAAAACGCATCATTTTAGCATGTTGAGTTGTATCAGGCTAGTCTGTATTTTACATTCTATCTTTGTCTCTTCTATTTCTGAATATGAATACGTATACACGAAGATGAACACATATTGTAAAATATGTTTTATGTAAAACAAAACAAGACAATCACACGGTGTAACTTAATTTATAATGACTATACATCAGATTTTGTTATACAATCTATATCGATCGAATCGGCGACATGATAAATATTCATTATTGATATTTCTCACATAAATACGTTTCCTGTCACAAGAATGATTTGCAATGCAAGAGTGATTATTCCTGAAGAAACATCAATATGGTCATTTGCATTTTCCGTTTGGCTAGAATAGATTGATGCTGAAATTTATTCCGCTGTTGTTGCTGATTTTATAACATTATGCAATTGGGTTTTTGTTTGGTTTCACGTCACTATATTTACAGGACCAAGTACATTATTTCATATATTCTGTTTCAGTCTTTCAGACACAGCGCAATTTCGGGCGGATAAACAAAGTATATAGTAAATACATTTTGATTGTAAAGATACAATGTATCGACGTACTTTTTATGCTTATATTTGGTCCACTTATATAGTTCGATTATCTATCTTCTTTAAGTACTGTCATTTCTATTTAAACGGCGATATGTTTATAAGACAAAACTAACATCACTCCCGATAGGCTGAGAAATTGATAATTGTTGCTTTCTTTGCTCAAAAGTGTTGTTATAAATTCCAATAACAGAAATCAAAATTAGCCAGCTGCTGCTCAACAGAACCAAATATCGGTATCGGTGTCTTGAACGCCATAGTCTTCCAATATTTCTTACATTACGGGCGAATATGGATAGCTACACGGAAAAGTCTGAACATATCTGGATTTAGAAATTTGGAAAAACGTTTCTCGAGGATTGTGTGTATATTACTTGCTTAACTTTTATTTGAAAATAAATAAAAAAGAATATTCACTGATTTCAGTATTCTATTCTTCAGGATTTCATATGTTGATAAAGGTGAGTGGTTACTGTGGTCACCTATTGGCGTTAAGTGCCTCGCATTAAATATTAATATCTAAGTGCTTTTGTTTTGCATTTCAGTTTCATAAAAAATAAATGTTAAATGTTAAATAATATAATATAAAAAAACAGTTTGAATTACAAGAAACAAAGATATACAAATAGACACACAAATGATTTTAATGTTGTTTACAAATCAAATTAAGCTGTATCAATAAATAAATTGTTAACATATTAAATAAAAACAAGTAAAATAAGGTACACAAATTGAACAAATATTGAATTTCTACTAACAACTAAAAGATTTATAATAAACAATTATAAATATTCATGACGCGATAGGAAATATTCATATCAAGTGCACTGTACTTTTTTAGTTTTGTAATATATATATATATATTATTTATTTGTCAAATCAGAACAGTTACTCTATATTTCTATTACTAATTAAATAAATATTTATTAAAACATTCCGTTATCAACGGACAATCAAATTGATAAAACGAACCAGAAATCGTTTGAAATAACACTGGCACCAAACTGACGATATTGAATATATACGTAACCCCGTGTCCTTAAACCAATTATGCCAAAATTAGGCCGACATAGATTATTGTCACTCTGTACGGTGTAGTCAATTATATCGACTAAACTTAGCTATAAGATTACAATTAGACTGGATTACATATTAGCGAATATTATCGCAAAATTTAAGTAAGGAAAGTTGATGCATCGTAATTTATCGTTCAATTTTGTTTTTCATATAGTTCGTGGCTATATTTTTTTTTCAAATATATATGTATGAATTAAAAAGAAATGTATTTGCTAATTAGAATGTCATTAATTCCAACTACCTCTCAGGTTCCTGACATTAGCGTGTTTCGCTAAATTGTTATATCCAATACGCCAGGAATGTCTTTATCATGAGAAAGGCAGCAATTGATTTTGCAAGTGTTGCTTGCTTTACTTACAGCTATGGCGATAAAATCCAATAATATGTATCAAGAGTGCGCTGACAGAACAACGGTTCTTGTATTGGACATGACAATTTAAGTAGCTGAGGAACAAATGATTCATCTAATGTGCCGCCATGAAAAGCATACATTGAACGCTTCAATCATACTCAATAATTTGCTTATCAAAATAAAGCGTCTTAACAGGTTTGGATATACCTTTGATGCAAACAAACTTAAAAGTTGATAACAAACAAACGTGATCTTCTTGGAATAAGAACCAGGTATAAGAATTATGTTATGTTAATTTAAATTGCATTTGATTGATATATCTTTCTAAAAATGTTTGACTAAAATCTTTTTATTATAACTTTAAAAATTGTTTCTGTGAAACTGCATGGGCACTATTTTAAGAAATGGGGATCAACTGCATAACATTTTTATGTTACAAAATAACATTAATACAATAACTAAGCGAGGGCGAATATAAAGTCTTTTTTATGCGTAAACGTTTCTTTAACTGATGCACTTTAGAGTGCTGGCATGAACTTGTTAACCAATTGTAGCAATTGGTTTAAAGATGCATCAGTTCCAAGTAAGTGAACAGCAAAACGGATTGTATGAGAAATGTAAATTCTAATCACGTTTGACATGTTGTGTATAGAATTTAAACTTATTTAACTATATCTGTAATACACAGCCTTTATCAGCTTTAAAATATCCAACCATTTAACATGAAACGTATTTTTTGTGAACTGACCATAAATATAATTTTGATATTTCACTCAATACATAACAATGGAACTCTCTGTTTGCTCGCTCTTACAAGATATTATGCATCATAAATTTTATACTCGAAAGGCTTATGATAAAAGATCATGTTTTAAATATATATTTTTATAAAAATTACTAACAAATGCAAATAACGTACTTTTATGTAGTTTTAAACGTTATAATATTAATTCATTTGTTGAACATGTTTTTTTTTGCACAAAGGAAACTTGTTTTGTATATTAACATTGTCAAGTATTTGATAACTTGTCGCGAAAGAATTTAAATTTAATGAATGAATAGACGTTTACTTTTGATTGGAAATCAAATAATGTACAGCACTATTACACATTGCCAAGCCTAGTATTCAAACATTCCACAGTAAATAAACATTTCATTAAAATAAATATACCCATTAAGCGTTTAATCCGATGACAAGGAATGCAACCATATCGGGTAAAAATGTCATGCGCTGTATTGAACAAGCTGCGGGTTAACCATGGATATGTAAACACTTTACGACAATATTTAAAATGATCTATTTAATCTATCAACGAACAGAAATGCTGTTGCTAAGGACCCAACTGCCTGATTCAATATCATCATATGTCATTGTTCAGAAGTTCTAATATAAATATTTATTTATAGCCAGCAAATGACAATCGTCGCTCAACAGCATGCGACAAATTTATAAGCGATTAAGTACACTGTTTACATATATAGCTGTCTGCTTTGCCTTTACAATTAGTCCGTTTTTGATTAACATGTGATGATAATGTTTGGCATTCTTCATGATACTATTTAGTTTGAATGTAAATTAAAATTTATAAAAATTAAATTTATAAAAGTAAATAACTAAATACACTTTTTTATCATTTTATCTTGTACATTTATTTTCATTATGACATTGTACAGTGGTTTCAATATGAAATGAATCTATTTTATGTTTATTATATTATATTATATTATATTATATTATATTAACATGTGATAATAATGTTTATATCACAAATAAAAAAAATATTCTTAGCTTTTCTATATATATCATAGTGTATTCTTTATTGATTTTTCATCAAGTAAAGAAAATCGAAGAAAGTGAACATATATCTGAATTTTCCGTTTCCAGGTGTTGATTGGCTTGGACAGGCTCAATCAAACCGAGCCTGCAACATTTTCAATTTTGTCGTGTTGGGCTTTCTTTATGGATTCTGTATTTATCTATTTTATTGTCACATCCGTGTTATTTGTGCCGTGTGGCGGCTGTAAAAAGTCTCCCAGTACATTTAATCAATGATGTTATATTTTCGATCCTTGAAGATCGTTCAGCACGACGTTATTGTTGTGCTTGTGGTGCTTTAGCCGGTTTTAGGGGGCGTGGACGGTAACATGCACTTTCCAGTACCGTCCATAAAGAGGCTCAATCAAACCGAGCCTGCAACATTTTCAATTTTGTCGTGTTGGGCTTTCTTTAGGGATTCTGTATTTATCTATTTTGGAGTTGACGCTACTTGTAAAGCGTTGAAGCTTAGCTATAACGTGCCATTATTTTAAGTATAAATTCAGGAACCTAATAGTGAATGTGTACATAAACATCATTCATGTTGTTTCTATAAATTCATTTAGTTAAACAAGTTAAAAGGTTTTTGTTGCTCTGCGAAACGGATACGGTTGACAGTTTAACAGATCACTTCAAATATTTGCCGCTGTCACAAAGTTATTTATAGTCTTATAGTATTATAGTATTTAAGTTCTCTTTTCGAAAGCCAATATAATGTTTATTATGTTTACACTGTGTATTTTATTGATTTTAATAGGACTTTATTCTGAAGTATTTATGAAAATAGTTTCATATTTTTAATAGAGTTTGCCATATTTCATTCTAAAACGTCTTTGAGAAACATTTGTTTTAAAAGCAGTCCACTAGAATATTCGCCCTGTATTTTTCGCTGATTTTAATACTGGCTGATAAATTATTTTGTAAAATCCACCCTGCAATTTTAAATAACTTTTGAAAGTAATCAAATAAAATACAGTCAGTCTCATTATTGTCAGAAGCACTTAAATAATCCTAACGCAAGCTTTGTAGATCACGGAAATCAAATACTTTGGTATAATACACGTCTTGATTTTAGCGTGAGGCACGCAATCAACTATTAGAATTTATTGGTGAAATGTCATGCCTAATTAGTATCTTTATTTGACTTTTTCAAATCTTTTATCAGTTTAGAAGCCTTAGATACATGTATGTCTTAAAATGCCTTAACAACGTCTGATATCATATTAGTATATTTTGGATATTATAGTTATATATACCGGTTATTTTTTTCCAGGATGGCGGTAATGTGATGTTGTAAAAGGTTGGGAATTTACACGAAATGTTGGCGGCCTAAACACGTCGGAAACTTTTCTTCCTTACGCGATGTGATCTATTGTCAAACAAAAATGCATTAGATAAAAATAAAAAATCTTGAGCATATCAAGCACGGATTTAGCAACATTTTATTTCAAACAGAATATGAAGCTGTTACATTTTTGTCGTTCCTTACTTATCAAAAATTGACACTTGGACTTTACGCAGAATAATGATTGAATGCATTGAATTGATTTATAATGTTTACCAAGACTGTAAACAAATTGTATAAGAAGTTAAACTCTACATTTTCCGACACCTTACATGGCATAACTCAACAACACGCCGCAGCTACTGTTGATGTGACCAATCAAACACCGAGATTCTCGCTTGACAACAGGCGCACTAGCACCTTTACAACACAGAGTGGATTTGATCCCTATCTTTTACATCCTACATCCTTAACTACATCACGAAATATAACACACTCCACAATGACTCGCAACATTGTTTCAGCCTTCACGGTAAACGGTGGCGATGCATTTGACAAACCACATCACACAACAATGGTCGCAGTTTTACTCGGAATATTTACAATTATAAGCATTACCATGGCAGTGTCTGTTTTAGTGTTCTGTAGGAAAAAGAATTCGGTATTTATGTTACAGAAATGTGACCAGGATTCCGATATAGATTTAGAAATGAATGATATGAATACTGAAGTTGAAACATCTGATTCGGAATATGAATTCATTGAATCAACATCTCCACAACATGCAACTAGGAGATCACAAACATGTCCAAATCTATCTACATACAATGATGATATAGAGGGTAGCTGTCAACCAAAGAATTCAGAGAAATACAATAGGTGTTCTTTGAATAAAAGTAGAAATCAATTGAAAGGTTCACCAACATTAACTCCACTGCTGATTTCATCAAGTGCTCATAATGACAAAACTGAAAGTCAACTTTCACAAAGTCTCTCGTCAAATAATAAAGGTGATGCAACATTGAAAATATCAGGGGCTATGTGCAACAGGAATAGAAAAGACAAGTGCGAAAGAAGTAGTAGAAAACGAATCAAGGACGCAAGTGAAAGTGACTCGTTTCTAATCAGGGATAGCTCTATTAAGCAAAAGAAGCCAAAAATGAAGAAACATTCCACCATAAGACAACAAAATACCAAAAAAATAAAATCTTAGAACATAAAACACTTGAAATAAATGAAACAAATTCTGATTACAATTCTAGAATTACAATTAGGCATCAACAGTTTGGTGAACGTAGAAAAGAAGTTAGTAACAATGAATGCTATCAGTTAAATACAAGCATTTTAAAAATTGAATCTGTTGAAGATGACGATTTAGTGTATGTTTCTGATGGAGAGGTTCATCTTCTAGACAATTTAAATGGTAAACTGGAAATTTTATGAATGAACGCATAAAATCTTATCCGTCACTAACTTAAATGGAATTACATCTTTTTGACTTTATTCACTTTTCTATTTTTAAGTTATCAGTTATTTAAAAACAATTTGTTACGCAATATAATTTCAAATATAACAAAAAACAACAACATTATATTTAGGATACACAAAATAGAGAAGATCGCAGAGTCATTAAACTTAATTTGGTTTCGAAATATTTCACAAAACAATATTTAATAAATGACAACCTTTTTTCTTTAAAAAAATATAGCAAAATTTGCAACATGAATGAGCGCCTTAGGTTTCGAAATACTTCACAGAAAAATATATTAATGGCCACCTTTTTTTTAAATTTGTAACATGAATGAGCGCCTAAAACACACAAAAGGATAATGTTGCAACTTTGTTTGAATAAGATTTCTGATTGACACACGTGTAACACGTTTTTGACTGGATTTTCTTTTCTTATTATCAAACAAGCATTACACTATGTGGCAATTTTCTTTCCAGTAGATTATATTCGCATCCGCATTTGCTTGGAAATTTCTTTTTTTTATTTATCAAATTAATCATTGGACTTCTCTTTGCTTTTTACTATTACAAAAAAATTAATGTGATTAAACAACATTATGTTATTTATCTGTAAATGTACGATACCAGAGATCAAAGTATATAGATTAAATAATGTTCAGTAGATTTTGTTATCAATTTAAACGTTCGCCATTATTCAATATGTTTTATATTTCGAGTACATCTCACTTGTATAATCAATTTTAACTATAATTTCTCTCGGATACAAAACAAATAACAAGAAACACATTAACACTTTTTTTTCAAATTTCAATTATAACTCGAGCAATATTCGATGCAATGAATCAATGCATGTATAAATATAAGTGTTAACATATAAATACTGAATCTTGCTATATTGAAATGTTATTGAACACACAAATGCCGATTTAATAAGGTGTACAATTAAACCATAGATTTGTAAAATCATTATAACAAAAATTCAGACACTAAAATGTATACGCCTTTTCTGCCCACTGGGTTGAAATCTTTCTTTGTTGGCGACGCCGGTGAGCGGCGTCGTCTCTTATGGAACGCTTTTTATTTTGGCCTATGGAAGGAGCTGTTATTATTAGCAGTTAATGCCATGTTGTGTTAATTAGTTTTATTTTGATTCGTAAAAATCAAGTAAACAAATATGTTGTTATATTTGTATTTAATAACTTTATGTAAAAAGCATGTCCATTGTGATATTATTTTCACGAAATTGCAGGCCCAGTTTAACAGCTTGTCCCTTAGTTACTAAAACCCGGATTTCGAATATCGTTGTGGTCTACATTGATGCAATATCCATTCATTCTTTCATTTATATATTTTCAAAATTTTCCTACAAGAAGAAAGTGCACCTGCAAATGAGTATTAGGGTAGGTAATGAACTGTTGTCAACGAATATCCTATTGATTTTATCCATAATACGTTTATCTGTTGCACAGAATGGTTGTTTTTACAAAGTGTACCAGTATCCGGATGTTGAAAGCTATCCGATTTTCTGCGATTACTGCTGTCACATGGCCATCTATTTTTTTATGAATACTTTACCATTATATTTATATGGCTGAATAAAACTGAGCCTGCAACATATCATAATTTTGCTGTTTAGGGTGTTCTTTTGGGTTTCAGGTTTTCTATATTTTAAGGGGAAGTAACTCATGTTTACTAAATTATTTGTTCTTTTCTGTCTATCTTAGGTACTACTTACTATTTTTGTTGTATAAAATTAACCAGTTGTAAAGTCATCAAAAGCATGTTAATGTTAGGATTTCATATTTATTTAATAGAAACTGGGAATTATTAATGTTATGTACATACATGTTTATCTTAGTGTACTTATTCAAAGAGTTACAGTTATGTTATTATTATTAAAGGGATGAAACTTTCATTTAAAGTTATAAATGATAATACATGTATTGATTGAAAATGTCCTTAAACTTGGATCAAGCAATATAACGAATAAAGTCTCAAAAAATCATATTCTGAAAAGTTATTCTGATTTTTTTTCTAATATGTGCAGAGTTCGGAAAGGATATAGCTTCTGTCTTATCTATTTGTAATGGAGGGACACCGGTCTAAACCTCCCTTTCTCCTGAGTCAACTCAGACTTTTCATAGAGTAGATTGTTACTTGCCCTTGACTAAATTTTAAAGTGGATGATTTGTGCCATATGAAAATCAACATAGTACAAAAAGTAAGCGGGCGCCAGATGAAAACATGAAAATACAATCTACCACAAAGTGGTTCGTTTGTTGCATTTTCATGTTATCGCTCGGTGCCCTTGATGCAAAATACAAATCAGCCTTCATAAAATATCTTATCATAGAAAAAAGGTTAGTTTTCTATCAGTACAAAAAATAGATATTGTACATGTATTAGCACAGTTATGTTCACTTTCAAATTGGACTGTTATAAATAATGGCACTAAGCCCTTTTTAGTAAAAATGATTATTTTAATTAAGACTATGAGTATATAAGGTTTTTTTTCTTATTTATTAATTAAGAATTAATTATCTGTTAATATAAAAAAATCAAAAAGTATCTGTCATGGTTTAGAACTGTTCACTATTTAGGGGAGGAAATATGTAAGCGGCCAGATAGCTTAATAGCTACAGCTGCGGTTCATTATTCTGTGGGTCACAGGTTCGAGTTCTGGTCAAGCTGAACATTTTTCTCATCCTGGGACTGCATGTAAGCATGAGTTCAATTCACTTTGCTCTGTAAACATAAGAAATTCAAAGACACAAATCAATATAGTGGGGAATATGTTGTGGTTTAGAACTGTTTCATTATTAAAGAGAAAATGTGTAGCTGGCGGGATAGCTCAGTTGGTCTTCTGAAAGTCATGGGTTCGAGTCATGGTCAGGGAGTTTCAGTAAGGGTTAAGAAGTGGTTTTTCAACTGACACATGTTTAATTCATTTAACAGATTGCATTAAATTTTAAATGGACAAAGGCGGTATTGCATGATACTTTGAGATCTACAATACAGGTGATACAGGTGATCACACTATACTGCACATGAAGGAGTTTTTTTTTTTTCTTCAAGCATCTGCCATATGTAATGACATTCTTGCATGGTTTAAGTCTTATCTCTGATAGACAGCAGCTGGTGGATGTGGCTGGTACTCATTCTACTCCTGCTCTGAGTACCTATGGTGTCCCCCTGATGTTCATGTTAGGTCCTCTTTTATGTCTAAATATATGTCAATGACATGTCTGCAACCCCTTAGCAATAAGCTTTAATTATTATATGCACAGGCACGAATATCAGACCTGGGAAGAAAAAATATGGCCAGATTGATAAAAAAAATCTGTGTTTATCTTAAAAGTGTCAAAACCAAAAATAAATGTGAATAATGACCCCTTTAAAAATATACTTTAAGTTAATAGTATATTTTTAAAGTGGGTCATTATTTACATTTTTTTTTGTTTTTATGAACACAGTTTTTTATCAATCTGGTCATTTTTTTTTTCAGGACCGATACTCGTGCCTATGATTATATGCTGATGACTCAGTTATCCTTGTATCTGGTAAAATAAATCTGAGGAAATTCTTTCTTATAGCACGAATCTTATAATGTCTCGCGGAAAAGGGCCAAAACGTCCAGGGGCCGTTTTTTCTACATGGCCGATTTTGTTTGGGGCCAAAATGTCCTGTTTTCCTTATAAGATTGGTTAATTGACTATAAATTGTCTTTGCATCTTGCCAAGACAGTGTCTATTCTTTTTGGTTTAAGTTTTAACTTAAACTGGGCCTAGCCTCCAGGTAACATGTAATGGTACTGCTAATAAGTACACATCTTTTGTTAAGTATTTAGGTGCAAATCTGGATCAAATTCTTTTGGCGTCGCCCTTTGATGCTTTGCATCAATGCTTTTCTTGTTTTCTTTTGTATTACTGCTGTTTTTTCTGTAGCTTCTTTCCCTAAAAAAGTTAGAACGACATTTTGCCTTTGTTGATCCTTGCTCTCATGTTTCATTTTGATAGCATAAATGGCAATGAAAATGTTCATCATAATAAAACTGTCTTTACAATAGATATACAGATGTGTAGGCGTATTATTATATGGTTAAAACTGACAGCAAAATATAATATTTCCTGGGTTTCCCAAAACAAACAAATTATTAAATTCAACATTATTGTGTCTGATAAATATGAAACAATTCGAATACAATTGTTCTTTTATATAAAACGAGAAAAAAAGTGAACAAAATGAACAGGAAATAAATAATATGTTGCCACGGTAACATCTTCATATTAAGCGTATCAACTTATGTTCTACAACAGAGGGTTTTCTAGAGTAAATATAGTATCTTAGAATAGATGTGTAAAAGACAACTTTGCAATTAGTAATTATTTCGTTGTTTTAGATTTTGTTTGGTTTTGGGTTATATTCAAACTAGACATTTTGTGATTTATTTCTAAAACAGTGAAATGTTCGATAACATTCTACAACAGTGTTCACATATTTTACGTTTTACTTAACTGTAATTGTGAAAAAATGAAGATATTCTATACAATTGCGTTTAATTGCTGAAATAACTCAAATCCTGCCATGCCAATTGAATTATGTAAATGCCTTAAAAAAACAGATGAAAAGTCCTGAGAACACGATTACCTACTTTTAACATAGATATCTGCATTAGTCGATATTTTTCGAACACTGGAATTGAGCCTGTTTTTAATCCAACTAACAGTGGTCTAGAATAATTATGCTAATTGTGAAAAATCACCAAATTTTGAAAAGCTGTGCACCGCTATATACTCAAGTTGTGCTCAGCAAATAACAAAAATACGGTTTCAGTGTCTTTCTAATTATATTTTTAAATCGTTTGTATATCTTCCTGTTTTAAGTGCCCCACCTGATCTGTGTAAGAAATGAAATTTATGTGATTCTAGACTTTTAAACCCTTTCAATGGATTTTTCTTGAAGGCCCAGTGACACTTTTTAACAAAAAAATTTTTATTTACGGAAAAATGATTTAATTCCCTTTTTATTTTTTTAAAAATGAAGCATTTATTTTAGATTTAAAGGGTAATATTTTTTTGAGGGGAAATTAAATAATTTTACTTTTCCAAAACAAAAATTTTTCATTTCATTAGTTAAAACACTTGTCTCGGGAAACTTTTTTTCCCTTCCCACAAGCATTTAAAGGTCAAACAAAAATATTTAAACCCTGTTTTTTTGGTTTTTTCAGGGGAAAAAATTTTTGGAACTAAATACATATCACCAACTCGGGTTCTTCATTTAATTCATCCATAATATCTTTATAACAAGAATTACTGCGATAAACCCTTATCACGACGTATCAATTTTTGCACAAGAATAAAATATGTCACTTCCGGTTGTCAGGTACAAACTTCATTGTATTCGAATATCGCATACTGGCAGTATCACTGTGATATAAGTGTACTTAACTTTATAAAAGGCCCTTTGGTAAACAAAAATTTATTATCAAGTCTATTGTCTGTGACTGGGGTCTGTTCGCTACGTCAACTGTTACAGAGATGTCTGTCCCGAAACAGTCTTTCTCTAGTCTAACTTAACTGCCATGCTGTGTTACTCCATTGTGTGTAGCGTTCGTGACAAGACAATAATAACTGGTTAACTGAGGTCTTAAGAATT
This sequence comes from Ruditapes philippinarum, assembly GCF_026571515.1. Lineage (NCBI taxonomy): Eukaryota > Metazoa > Mollusca > Bivalvia > Venerida > Veneridae > Ruditapes > Ruditapes philippinarum. The sequence continues at coordinate 25,219 of NW_026858303.1, forward strand.
GATTTTTCAATGTATTATGACCACAGGAATACAGTCAGACAAGTCAAGTTATAGACAGTATTTAGTGGTGGCTCATTAACGATGAATTATGAAAGAACTGTGCGATAGTACGATCGTAATCTCGATATTTATTTCTTAGATACAGTAAAAAAAGTTAAAAACTAGTTAGGCGATGCTACTTTGCTATTATAAAATTTATTTGGTTTGTCTTTTTGTGATACATTTTGATATCAAAAATAATGTTATACAGTCATTCTGCATGCGTGCATCCAAGTAAGCTGAATGACCTAGTATGTGGTATCTGATATTTTAAATATACGTAACAAAAATACTTTATTCTGTAAAGGAAAGATGGAATACGTCTTGACATATTTTGTGTGTAATATATATATATACACACAAGTAAGCTATGTAGTTGAACATGAAATGAGGATAAAATTATTTACATATTTCAAAAGAGAAGGAAATAAAAACAATCACTCATGCACATATAAGGGAGATGTAATGGCAATTTGTATCAATAGAAAAATATTTCCTATTGCCTGAAATCTCTTAATTATAGAAAAGGCATTGTCAATTTGATACATAACTAAACTATGTTAAGAAAAAAAAACATACATTAATATTTTTTGAGCATTAATTGCTATAAATGAACATAAAGGTAAACAATATACAAGATAAAGCTAAGTTACAACAAAATAATATACATATAATGTCTAATCATACAAACATAAAGTAGTTTTACATTTATATATTTTGCGACTTGAAACCTGCAGTTATAACACATTTAGATAAATATGATGTCTTCAGAGTCATTTGCTGTAATAGAAAATTGGAATTGGCATTTCATACATAACTATAACGCCAATAGGGAAGTACAAAAAAATTATAACAAAAGATAGAATCATGACTATTATCTAAGTTATTTCAATTTTATATAAATTGATAAAATAATAAAAATCTAATAAATTGAATAGACTTGAAATCATACACATTAAATGAATGAAAGTACATCAAATATATGCAATTAATAGAGGATATTGAATGAGTGTAGTTTAATACTAAATTTATTGAACGAGTTGAATAAAATCATATTATGCGAGCCTCTGGTGAGCATAATATTGTTTTATTCAACGAGTCCAATAAATTAATTTAGTATTGAATATACACGAATATAATATTCTATTTATCACATATATAAAATAAGAACAGTAAACTTTTAAAATGAGTAATTTTTCAATGTAACGCTAACGTAAGCGCTAACGCTATGTTTCTATATAGCGTAAATGACGTCACGTCAAAGTGTTATTACACTAGCGTAACATCGTTTTTATTAAATGGCTTTATTACACTCCTGTGCCGCGGTTTATGTGAATATGTTATATATTGTAAACATTATCGTATACAGTGTAACACAGTAGTTAAGTATTTACCAAGAAGATTTTCTGCTTATGTATTTAAATATTTATGTAATTAAAACATTCACAATTAATTGTTGTATGGAAATTCTGTTAAAAATCATAACGGAATTTCAAAAAATTATGCAATTTACTCTAGCATAATTTATATAATAAGTAAATTGTGTGTTTGATGCATTGCCCCAGGCAGATTAAAGGGGTTTTACTGGGAGAAAAAAAGTATTTTTATATTGTAATAAGAAAGTGTTTTTGAGTTTGTAATGCTTACAAATGATAGATTTAAATGCTATTGTATATCCGTAAGCCTAGGTATCAATAAAGTAATCCTATCCACCGTAGAAATTTCCATTAAATTACAGACAAAATTCATTGAAACAGTGATGAAAGTGAAGTTAAAAATGCAGACAGTGGAAGTGCAGCGTTTCTTATCCGCCCCCAAAACACCGGCTTAAGTACTATTCGATGATAATCACAATTACGCATTAAATATTTTTTCCCTTTATTTGTTTAAGGCCCGTTCTTTTTTCAAACGCTCTAAATACGTTTAATCCATGAAGCTTTTTAATTTAAGAATAACGGACAACTTCGTTATATTGAAGAAACTCATAGTCTCCAGAGAGAAAGAGAGAAAAAAACGTTTTTTTTTTTTCATATTAACTTTGCAAATACAAAAACGCGTGACCTTCTTTTGCTGATAATTTACAGAGAATTGCCTGCAAGGGAAAAATACAACTTAACTGGAACTGATTAATCTGAGAAGACATTTTCGCAAGACTTTTGACATTCCTGTAAACGAAAGGATTCTGCTATGATTAAAAATACTTTCTTATATAATGGTTTCGATTTTCGTTGGCTTATTTTTAGGTTTTATAATATATAAAGTTATATATCTGCTGCAAAACAATTGTCTGAATTTTCAAAAAACCAAAACCCTTCAAAAATGCTTTTTGAGAAAAATTTTTTAATGTTTTTAATTCCCAATAGGGGGGCCAAAAATAAAAGAGTAATAAAAATTACAAAACGGGTAAAAATTTTGTTTTGCCCACGTTTAAGTAAAAAATTTTTTAATTGGTCAATAAAATTCCTTAAAGGGGGTTAAAAGGAAACCCAAAAAATTTAAAAGGCTTTGGGAGAAATAAAAATAAAATCAATTCCGAGATATAATGGGTCAATAAAGATCACAGCGTTACATCATATAAACTGATTTGGATTTGTTTCAACATGGCAGCTCGTGCAATTCATCTTGAAATTATTCAAGACATGACTGCTGAATATTGCAATTGTTCGCCCAAACGCTTCATAAAAGGTACACTAGTTATGTCTATAAATGGCAATGCTTCGCAGTTCAATTTGGCAAGTAAAGTAATACAGTGTACAAATAATGTTGATGTGCAAATATAAAACAAAGGTTTCAGTGGCAATTGTTAACGGAGTGTGCCCCATGGATATGAGGTTTTTATGAGCCACTAGTATAAACGAGCATTGAAAAAGTCATAAGGAAGACGACTATTGTCCCTTGTACAACTTTAAACGTTAACAAATGAGACAGAAGTAGGTGTTAACGATAGACTACGGTTATAATTATGGTGGAAATGATTTTAGTTTAATCTAAACGCTATCTCTGAGTTTTTTTCCTTATTTTGAACCATAGAATTGAATTATTCCACTATTTCTGATAATATCTAAGTAACATATCATAATTTACTCCGAATTACTTCAAATGAAACATCATTAATTATGTTCTTGCCATGTTCACTTTGAATCTCACGAACTTATCCCCGATATTTTACTAAACTATATAGATATCGATAGATAATGATACTCTTTAGTCAGTATAGTAAAAGTGGTATACGTATTTACAATGCCATTTGAAAATTAAACAAAGTGATATAATTTTCTTGTTTATTTGTTGTGCACATTTATGATAGAAAATCAACACAACCTTAGTGTTAAAAGAAATTAATTGTGTATGCTTCTAGATTTCAATGTTAAAAAATAAATATGTTTTTACTTGAAAAAATGAGAGAAATCATCTGGCTGGCATGGTTATATCAACGCTTAGTGTCATGCATGAAATGTACTTCATGAATAATATATTAAATATCATTTGTAGCCGACATTACATAACTTTTTACTGTGCTTTCTCACGAAATGCCCTCGAGTTTCTATTTAATTACAACAAACGAAACTCCAATATCCGTCAATACAAGCGTATGTCTTAATAATTTTATAATACATGGAAACAACATAATATTATATTGATTTTATATACCCACAAAAAAGATAACTGTGTTTACCCTAATTTTACCCATGCCGGGTATTTCATTTATCATAGGCTGCATGATAGTCGCACGCTTTAATCTGACGTCATTTTAGCGTATTTTATGAATGAAATGCTTTTAATGACTTTTTCGGAACATTTTAGAATACAACTAATGTATAGAATAACGTCATTTTGCAGTTATGAAAGTGTGAAAAAAAGTTAAAGCATGAAAAACTATCTTACTTTGTTAAAGCAGTTAGATGAGATATTAAATGCTGGAATACGTAAGAAAGACATTCGACACTTGTTATTATCTTTCCATTGTCATATTCTTCAGATATTTGAGTTATTGTTATTGACATAGCTGACACGTCCTTTTATTTCCCAGAAGAGCTGATACCCAATATACAATTAGACTAGCTATATTTAAATAACGTCTTTTCCAGTAGTTAAGAGAGTAAAATGTTATCTAACTGTGTAATTAATTTGGCCCTGCGAGACCGATGAGTTGTAAAATCTAGCTTCGAATCAATTACATTTTACCGTAGTAACTATTATTTACTTCATGTGAATACTCTTTCTGCTTGGGGGGGGCAAAAGTTTTACTCAGATGCGATTTTTGTAATGAAATAATACAAGGAAGCTAGCAGAAATATTCTTCCATCGGTGTAGCTGGAAAGTGGCAATTTAAATATGAAGTATATTTGACTTACAATGCTTATAAATAAGTCCAATGCAATTGATAATAATAATAATAATATATATATATATATATATATATATATATATATATATATATATATATATATATATATATATATATATATATATATATATATATATATATAAGTTCATAAGAGGAACAGTTATAAATGTATTCGAATGTTGGGTTGAACGAGTACCTAAGATTTGGAAAGGAATTATTATATTTACGACACACTTGACTTGATTTTCAAATTCGTACAATTTATCCATTTTCTTTAATTAAACGCTAATCATTTATTTTAATTAAGTTGTACAATTTGGAAATTGAAATTAAACAGTGTTAAAAAATAACTACCTTAAAGTATTTTACTTTAATGCTTAAAAATCGTAATAAAGAACGGAGTAAAAAGAATAATAAAATGATAATGGTTAACGAATATGATATTAGCAACTGTATGACAACTTACATTCATCATATAAGTTGTTTTCAAAATTTCGCTTATTGATAAATGAAAACGAGATTCTTTGTTGAAAGGTAAGTGCCGCGCAAATACAATAAAATGTGATTGACTCATATTTCTTAAACACTTTGCTTATTTTAAATAGACAATATCTGCCTCTGACATCCGCATTTAACCAAACCAGCCTTTGAAAACCA